>NW_026067912.1:16476873-16535985 GCF_014885135.2 Alexandromys fortis | reverse complement strand
GGCTCCCATCAAGCCAGAACATGAAGTAGGATCAAAATCCCTTGCCATTGACCTTGGCTTCTCATCAGTCCTCATTGTTCGCCATGATCAGAGAGTCCGGTTTTATCCCATGCTGTTTCAGTCACAGTCCAGCTGGCTTTGGTGAGCTCCCAATAGATCAGCCCCACTGTCTCAGTGGGTGGGTGCACCCCCCGTGGTCCTGACATCCTTGCTCGTGTTCTCCCTCCAACAGATGAGTACTTTCTAAGGGAAAAATAGTTTGTGTATGTGGCTTGGAAGCTAAGAATTGATTCGGTATTAAGCATGTGAAGAAGGCCAAACAGTGTCTGTTGGCACTCAAGGAACCACAATGAGAAAAAAAAAAACTGCCTCTAGATTTCTACATAATGCTACATAGTTAGAAAAAAACAACACACCAAATTCATGTGTTCATGTTTATTCTCTTTGTTAGCCACCTGAGTACATTTTCCCAATGTATGGGTTCCATGATTATGTTTTCTGTTCCCGCGTGTACTCTATTTTGCACAGTGCTGGTCCCAGGTGACATTAAGCAATAGTTCAGAAGGCAAAGTATTTGAAATGACTTTTTCGGCTAGGAATTTCATAGAGACTATATGAGGCTTTTCTTCTCACTTTAGGGATTCATTATTTTGTAATACAAACAATGACGGCAATATAAGGTTTGCGAGCCTGACTCACCAAGGAAACGGTACAGGTTTGGAAAATGAATCTCTTGCCAT
Organism: Alexandromys fortis; assembly: GCF_014885135.2. Taxonomy (NCBI): domain Eukaryota; kingdom Metazoa; phylum Chordata; class Mammalia; order Rodentia; family Cricetidae; genus Alexandromys; species Alexandromys fortis. Next base: position 16,535,245 of record NW_026067912.1, on the reverse strand, counting down.
TGACGCACATGAGAGAACTCTTTAAAAATGGTAATCTGAGAAATTTCATTGTCATGCGGCAGTCCACATAAAACTGCTACTCTCAGTGCTTGGATCGTGTTAAATGTTCTGTGAGTGCAGGGCATTTTGAAAGGATTGCGTTTCACAACCAGGGCCTTTGAATGTCTTGAAACGAAGTGAATCAGTTCCCGGCGGTTCAAGTGTCATGTTTCCTCTAGGAAGTCAGTGTGAAGGCCTGCCATGAGTTAACAATGAGAAGACACACTCAAGAGATGGTCAAACAAGGAAGAAATGTGTATCTGCAGTGGACCGGCTTTGTGTTTTAGGGCCTATTGTCTATCTTTGGTTGATTTTCATTGACTTCTTATATGAGAGGGGCTCTTCTGAGGGCAGCTCTCTGAGAAGTCCCAGAATCCCTGGAGTAGCTGTGACAGAAACTAGAGGGATGGGGCAAACTTGGCTTCAGCAGGACAGAGTTGTGTTAGGATAGATTTCTGTCAATTTCACACAAATTTCAAGCACTAGGAGGAAATGCTGTTTGTTTGTTTGTTTGTTTGTTTATTTATTTATTTATAATAGCTTGCTAGATGTTTCCTGATCTTGGACAGTCATATTATCCAGCGAGTCGCGGTTCATATTTGTGTAGAAGTGCAGCACACAAGAAATATGGAGAAAGAAGAGAGTAAGAAAGTTGACTCAGAGCCGGGCGGTGGTGGCACATGCCTTTAATCCCAGCATTAGGGAGGCAGAGGCAGGCGGATCTCTGTGAGTTCGAGACCAGCCTGGTCTACAAGAGCTAGTTCCAGGACAGGCTCCAAAGCCACAGAGAAAGTTGACTCAGTTAGCAATCTTTAAAGAAGGGTTTCTTTTAAGCTTTCATCTGATATTGATTTAAATTTGTTATCAATGTTAGATGAAATTTATTCTTCCATAAGTCATGTGACCAAACAAGTAATGCTAAGTGAACCAGCAGAACTCTAAAAAAAAGTGAGAGATAAGTTCATATGTTTCTCTCTAACATATCATTGGTGCAGGAAATATGTATCTATTATCATTATGTTCAAAACAATGTATATTAATTGTAAAATATACCAAAGTAAAGTTTCTACAAAATGTCCATATTCTTTTCAAATTTGCTTGCTTGGGTTACTATTCATTTTAAGGATGACTTGCTGAGCTGAGCCAATCACCTCTGATGTGTGCATGTGTGTGTATTGCTGTGTGTATTGCTGTGTGTATTGCTGGAGACTGAACACAACACCTGTGTCTTCTTCTATTCCCTCTACCACTGAGCTGTGTCTTTCGCAATTAAAAATTAATTAAGAATTTAAAATTTTTTCATTATTTCTTTCTTAGTACACAAGTCTTTTTCTCTCAATCTATTGGCTAAGAAGTTCTGTTGCCTAGGCAACCATGGAAGCTAAAATTTATGTTCACAGATACTGATAAATATAAATATAAGATGCAATCTATATAGTATACATAATAAATACAAAATAAAAATACTCTTACCCAATTTTCTGACTAGTCTCAATCTAGAATTTCTTCTGTTGATGGGCAGGTGAAAGCAGTAGGCACTCTTTGGGACAGTCCTGTATTTCTGTGTCATTTTGTGTTGGCGATGCATTACAGGAATGATCTTGTCAAACTTTCCTCTGTTTATTCTTCCTTAGAGTAAGTTTGGTGCAACATTTCCGGTGCAGTGTTAAGGATATGACAATGTATCTTTCACAACCGTGTCTAACAGGAAATCCTGACTAATGAAGAGAACTAAATCTACTCATATAAATTCATATAAATGCACAGAAGGTTCATTTCATTGCATTTGCTGTCAGAATCCATCCTTGTGAACCAAAGACATTAAGGGAAAGTTTCTCCATTTTGTGCTGCTGTATCAGAATACCACATACTGGGTAAATCACAATAATTATAAATGTATTAGCTTACCGTTTTAAAGCTCAGTAAGTTCAAAACTGAGTTGTTGGCATCTTCTAGGGCTTGTTGTTGAGTCAGTTCATGGTAAAAGGCAGAAGAGAAAGGAACCTTTGGGGGCACACCTGACCCTTCCTTCACAATATCATTTGCATTAGTCTGTGTGTAGGACTCATACTGCCTCCATGTTTTTTTAATTCAACTACTAATGTTACTAAAAATCACAATAAAATTTGAGCATAAGTTTTTGAGGAGATAAAATTAAAGTATTAGCAAAAATGTCTAAATGTCTAACAAGTTCCTTCCTCTCTTCCTTTCTTTCTTTCTTTTGCGTGTATGAGTCCAGGTGTTCTTGGTATCTAGAGGTGGTTCTGTCATGAATTTGGGTGCCCTGGAAAAGCACTTCATAACCTTAACCATTGAGCATTTTCTATAGCCTCATACCTACCTGAAAATTTAATAGTCTATTGATTGAACTGTCTCGCCAGATCCCCAAAGAATTTGCTCCTGTTTTTGTTGCTGTTGTTGGCTTCACTCATACTTTTTAGAAATCATTGTTAATAAGTTTTACCTAAATCACCTTAATATTGATGTTCATTTTTATTACTGTTAAACTAATAGAGCATTGTAGTCTGTTTGCTTTCCAAAGATATGAGGGAGAATTTTTAAAGTAAGTCATAATAGTACAAATTTTTGTTGAGTTAGCAACAGAAAAGGTACAAAAAGAAACACTGAGGGAATATAGGGGAAGTCAGAGGGGAAGGGGAATGAATGAGGACAAAGTATCATGACACATGAAATCCATGGCTTTTTTTTGTATATTAATCTAAAAGTTAATTTAAAAGGCTTTTTAAAAATTCTGTTAACATATGTTTCATGGTTATGAAACAAATAAGGGAATTTTGGGGAAGACATCAACATGGTATTAATTGATCTATTGTGAATTTGAGTATTTCAGGTTCCAAGAAGCTACTGTACATGATTTACATATGGTTCCTGGGCAAGGCCAGATTGTAGCTGTTTATTTTTTTTCTTCAGTATATTAAGTATTCTTGTTACTATGTTTTATAAATGAGACCTTGAACTTTAATTAAGATTATCTAATTTGTATTAGCTCACCAAGAGATAGATGTAATTAAAAATAGTTCCTGTTTTTTCAGGAGTCCGAATGTAGATTATCCTCCATTTTGGAGAATTCATGCTTTTATACTCAGAACATGTTTTCTCAAAAAAGTTAAATTTTACATAATGCTTCTAGAAAGCCTCTCAATATTTTAAGGAAGGCACGAAGGGGGAAAAACCAAGAAGAATGAAGAAGGCAAACTAAGTCTCATATCAAGAAGAGTAAGGTTAAGATAATAATCAAGCAATTACTCTTTTATGTACAAATGTGCCTAAGATTTTTATTTGACTTCTTATTAAGTAAATTTCGGGGTATACTTTGTAACTGTTTGATTTCAGTTTTCCAAGTTATATATGCATATGCATATATATATATATATGACTCTTAAGGTTATAATCTTAAAGTTCAAGGTCTCATTTATGAAACATAGTAACAAGGTGTTAAGGTCATATATATATATCTATATATATGTGAGTATAAACAAGTGCATTTGGTTTTAGCTGAATATAATGCAATACTCCAACTTTTATATTTAAAGATAGATTTCTGAAACTTTGAAGTGAGAATTTTATAATCCAGTGTGTAGAAATAAGTTTGTATACATTAGATATTATAAGTAACAAAGTTCTGTTGAGTATAGGTTACGTTTATTGAAAGAAACATTATAGAAACATCCCGCCAAGCATGCAATGAGAATGCTGATGATGCCTATGAGTTCTTTTGGGTTAATACATAGATTGGGTCATATTCACTTATAATCTGTGATTCCCAGAACCACACTTTCAATGTCTCCTTTCTCTGTATTCTAAATAATGCTTATAAATGAGTAATATGAATATGATGCTGTTAGCACATTATACCTAAGGATTCCTTTACCCATACACAATCTATAGATTTAGGGCCTTTCTTTTCATGACTTGAATTTACCATTTAGAAGAGTTATTTCTTATAGTAATACATACAGTCTGAATGAACAACAAGCACGAGGAGGTCCTTGAGCCTTTCACAGTGTAAGGTTCAATGGTGTTAATTTGGAAAATAATGCCTACCCAGCAGTGTGATCTCTCTACAGTAACCTTCAGCCCCAGAGATCTTCTACCCATATGTTGGGAACTTATTTGCAAGGTTCTTCCCAATCTTATTTTGTTGGTCAATCCTCCCATTTCTCCTACTATTTTATTATGTTTCTTCTTCTTTTGTTCTATCTGAATATTTATTGCTACTTCCTTCTCCCAACTTCTAGTTTCCTAAGTCTCTAATTATCTACATCAATCAAAAGCATAAATTCATATTCATGGTTTCCTGATGGAGGTAATGTACAACAGAAAATCTTTCTGTTGTCAGATTTTACAGCTATGATTCATTGTGAGGAATTACACATCTCCCCGCTGTATATTTTTATGCTTTTTTTTTAAAAAATGTGATTCTGTCTCTTCCCTAAGCAGCCTTTTTGTTTTTTGACTGGCTGAAAAATGCATATTTTCTTTAAAGAGTGGAATTAAATGTTATTTCTTCTATGGGCACTTTACCAGCTCTATTTAGTAAAATTGGTAATCTCTCCAAGGCCATATGTATTGCTCTTTGGCTTAGTTTGTTACAGTGAGGACATTTTCTACCATGCTTTCTGTGTGTTTGCAGCAATGGTTCTGGTAGAATCAGACATTACAGAAATAAATGAGTGTTGAGCAAATGAGGTCTCGCTATCTGAAGGAGCACATTCAATGGTTATTAAATACTAGAGTATTTGGCTAGACTAGTGAATATCTTGGGATCAAAACTAATTTATATATAATCTTAAACTTTTTGTCAGTAAGTCCCCTTGTCTATGACAACAGGAGCTGTGGTTGTATCATCTATTCTAGGTTCCTGGAACCCAGAGGACACTTGCTGTATCTTCATTGCATTTACAAGTGAAGAATAAAGGGAAGACAGTATAGGAAGGGAACTATGCAATCATACACCTTGTCTTTATTATTTTTAAGACATCTATGAGCACATTCCATCCCACTGTCTTCTCAGCCTATGCGGCATCTTCATTATTTACTGCTTTTGTAAGTAGCTGGCCATGGAAGACATTGAAGGATGTGGACAGTGGAGCCATTGCCGAGTCAGTGTCAATCAGAAGTTTTCTGTCTGAAATATGCATAAGAAAGAAATAAACAAAAATGAGCCATTGGATGGAATTGATTTGCTTATTAAATTACTCCAGAAGAATAATCCTGGCAAGCCATTACTTTTTTTTTTGTACTTTTCCACAAGTTGTATGTTTTTGAGGGAAGACAAAGGGGATATCTAGCTGGGAGAAAAGACGTTTTTCCACCATGGGTGCTTATCTTTTATAATTCTGTTAGCATTACTTTGGATAAGTTCCAAGCCATTTGTGACTGTAAGTTTTGTAGGGTTCCTATAGCTATAAACAGTACATGTGTGAAAAGAACACAGACATCAACAAAACGGCACATGCTATACTTACAGCCAGTTATACAAAATGCTCATGAATGCATCTGTTGCTTATTAATTTTTTTACTGCTATTTGCATCATTCTTCTGAAGAGGCTCCAGGGGCCTGTTGCTTTGCTCAATTGTTTATAATGATCTATAAATTATGGGCTTGAGCCAAATGAAATAACTAGGTTTGTTTGCAAAATATATGGTATTATCATTCTGGTATTTTTTCCAGCTTTCAAAATCATAGATCAATTTCTAATTGAAGTTTGCACTTATTCTATTTATTCATTTTAAAAGAAAAACAATGATTATTTTTCAGCCAATAGATTTTAATTCTACTTTTCTGTATTCTTCCATTTAAGTTTCTGCTATAAATGTTGATAGTTTTTTAAGAGACATATAAACAGGCAAAATATTTTTTAAAAATATAAAAATACAAGGAAGAGAAGAAAAAATCCCAACTGACCAATAACACCCTTAGAAATCCTGTAAAAGTGTGAACATCTTTTAGCATATGATTTTATTATTTAACTATGATGCTTTAGCAACCATAGTAAGTCATTAAACTTTATTTAGTTTTTGTGTGCCTGTGAGCTCTAGTTAAAATATGGGAATTTCTTTTATACCCCTGGTAAAGTGAGTATAAAACGAAGAATGAACTCAAAATTTCGTGTGTTTTATTTATTGTCCTTCTGCGTCAAGGCCATGCTTTTAATTCCCCATGTAACATAGAATACACTCAGCATTTGCTGTTAGGTCAACGATGACTCCTCATTTGTATCACAGACATTGTATCCAGTCCTTTCCCTTCATTTACTAGTTATGGTTTTATAATCTGATGTGGTAAATGGGAAATCATAACTGACAGTGAGAATGAATCAGTTACATAAGACATTTATGAGATGCGCTGGAAAGTAACAGCTGGGGGATATTTGTACGTGTTTCAGTAGTTAGAGGTGGCTGTGGTTGAAGGAGCTGCCTCCGTCAAACACTTACAGAGCTATGGGTTTTCAAGTTCAGTGATACCCTATCTCTATGTCAATATAGAATTATAAGAATTCTATTTATTGACCTTGATTTTAAGGTAGAAACATATCAAAAGTATTTTAGCTCTATACAATGTTTCTTTCTAAATTAAATTTTTGTAGTATTATACTTATTATACACATGCTTAGTATATTCATCCTCCTATATGCTCTCTTATTTCCCTGACTCTTCCACAGACCCTCTTTGTTTAAAATATTCTCCCCTTCTACTTCCGCGGTGGACCATCACAAAAGTAGGACTGAAGATTGTAAGAGTCAGAGGTAGGGGAGGGTCAGACTGAAAGTGTCTCCTAGGCCTGACAGGTCTGCTTCGCTTATGAACCTGTAGTAGCTGTGCTTATCTGCCTAGACTAACACGCCGTCAAGCCAATCAACACTCCACAATGAAAGGAGGAGGTTCTCACCTTCGGAACCCTTGTCCTGAGCTGAGGAATTGTTGGTGCTGGTGGCTTCAGGCGGAGGAGTCTCACGATAGCTAGTGGGAACTGCAGCAGGAGGTGGGAATCCAGGGAGGATTAGTATGACCTTTAATGAAAGGTTAAGTTATTCCTCCCCCTTCTTTAACATGGCTTAAGTTGGACCCACCTTTCTGAGGATTGGTTCCCTAGACCAGATGGTTGACTGGCCCAACTGCATTAACTCTAAAGAGAGGAGACAATGACACACCTCCACCATGAGGGTAGGCTCCATGCTTTTTCCCAGGAGGCAAAAGCATTCTGTTATTGAGCCTTCAATGCTACTGTAATACTGGACAGTGGAGAATTTGGGAAGAGTTAGGAGAAGTAGTGGGGATTGAACATGCCCAAAATACACTGTATGAACATATGAAATTCTTACTGAATTAAAATATTGCATTAATTTAAAAAAAGGGGGCAGGTTTTAAAATCTGGGCTTCTATGTCTTACCAAAAAGTACAATTTGAAAGTAATAATTACAGGATGAAAAGAGCCAGAGTTGGCCATCAGAATCCTGAAAGCAAGACATTGTTCTCCCCACAGAAAACATTTATTTATTATGTGTGGAACATTTTCTTAGGAGTAATACCAAGAATTTGCCAGTGTGGGAGAGGGTAGATTCTGTCCCAAATGGTTACTTAGCTTCTAGTCATCTCATTTGGTGAAGAGCACCAGCCAAGTTGCTTGGTTTCTTTACAATCGAACAGCAAACAAAAGCAGAGTCTTCACAGTAATATGTAACTGAGCACAGACCAGAGAAGAAGATGCCAGTAGATAGTTTAAGGACAAGTCAGGCAGGACCAGACATTCTAGGAGAAGGCACAAATAGATCTGACCATACCATTCTTAGAAATTAAAATGCCATTAGATCTGAAGAAATGAACCCTGCTAAGTGTAGTTTTCTTAGTGTTGCTCAAACATGCTGCAACATGTACCCAAACAGAAGAATATATACTGATAATGTAAGGAGCATTTGGGGGTTCTGGGAACAGATATTCTCTTTTTGTGATGGATGGTTTTAACTTTCCATTCTCATACCATAGGCTCTTGAAAATATTACTGCACTAAAATTAAGTTAGATACGTAAAATGCAGTGAAGCAGAGGTTCATGGCACAGTAGAAAATCCTTCCTTAGCATAGTTAGTTCTAAATGATGTCATTCTTCTCACTTAAACAATCTTTAGCGAATGAAGATTTATTTACCTCTAATCCTCTGACACCTGGGCTCATTTGCCTTTTCAGATTGCTTCCTTATCACAAGACCACAATTAGACTAATATCCAGCTTTCCTTGCTCTCTGGTAGGATCTAAGTACTTTTAGAAATAATTCCCCTGAAGTCACATGCCCATCAAAATCTCAACAGTAGGAAGCAGCCTCGATATTGTCTATTACTGCTGATACAGGATTTCTCGGCCCTGCATTGAAACCCTCCAAAGAATAGACAGCTCGTGCATGGAAAGAGTCTGTGCTCATTTTCCTGAGGATGGCTGACTCACGATGTTCCATAGCTTGTCCGCATCTTTTATTCCTTCACTGGTGACTCAGCTCTTCCAACCTTTCTCATCCCTTCCCAGCTTTGTTTCTTTTAGTAGTGACCGGTGTTCCTGGTTTCACCCTTGGCATCCTACTCAACTCAATATATTTTTAAGACTTTTTTTTTTCCTTTTTCCTGCTCCTGACTTATGACTGGTAAGTTTCAGTGCTTTGCTTTGACCAAGTAGGAATTGCTGACCAAAGGGAGATGACAGCCATTTTCTTGGGCTCTTTGGCTGGTGCAGCCTCGTCCCACAGAGAACTCTCTACTTTTGCTTTCTTGATTATTGCTTCTCCTTTTATTCACTGGATATTTTCCTGAAGTCTCTCATAGTTGACTGTAAATGGCTTTTCTTTTCACTCATTCTTTTCCTTCTTTCCTTCCTATGCATTCTGAGTTTCACCTTCTTTAATCTGAATCTGTAGCAAGAAATTGTCTGAAACCTCTGTGACATTTGGTGATCTTACTTAGACTGTCAAAGGATCTTTCATTTTCTTGGATTATTAAATGATTCACACATAGCTGTGGTGTGTGTGTGTGCGTATGGTATATTGTTGAATAGAATAACCGCAGTGAACTAAATTCTCTAACATCTTGTAGTTCAGTTACACTTAATATTTGACAGGAACATCCAGCTCTTATTGGTAAAAACTATTTTTATACCACCGAAATAATTTTCCCAAAGGTTTATCCCATACCTGTCTCTCACAGATTCCTTACCTTGTGTCAGAGAGCATAGCCCTACCCATTCCCCATTTTGCTTAGTCAGAGCATCCTAATGCTAGCCCACAGCAAGATATAGTGCCACTTCTCAATCTTCTGTTGTCCTGGGCTATGCTGTTAGTTCTTTTAAGTGAGCTAATTATTATTATTTCAAAGCAATATCTGTTTTTTTTTAAAAACATTTTAAAAACCCAATTAACCAAAGATAACCTTTTATTTTTCTACCCGGAAAGAACTCATTATTGATATTTTGGTAAATAGTGATTTAAAAAGATGCCTTACTGTAGTGAGCTCACAACTGAAAACCTCACAAAGCATGCTTAAGGGAACCAAATGCATGCCCATTCCCAGACTCCAGACATCTCACTGAGCAATGCTGTTCGCATGGCCATTTTGAGTCAATGGAATTTTGCTTGAGGTTTTACTTTTTGTCATGTATCCACCACAATAAAAGAAAAGCTACATCAACATTGAAACTAGAAAAAAGAACTTTATGTTCTTTTTTCCAGACTTACATGTCCTCATGTCTGCATTCTCACCTTCCTCCTAACCCAATTTTACTCTTTCTTGGTTTACACTCTAGAGACAATGTTATACCCTCATTCTGTTTTCTTATGTGTATGTATGCATTGTAGGCTATGATCTACGTGTGAGGGAGAAATGACACATTGCTGTTTGGGTCACATAGCTTAATGTACTCTGAAAGCCCATTCGTTTCCCTGAAAACTTCAATTTTCATAGCTGAATAATATTTATGTACATGTGTGTAGTGATAGGAGCGGCGGGGCTGCGTCCGACACCCGACCACCCGCACGGCTAGCTTTATACCCAAAATAATTACACGGAAACTGTATTCTTTTAAACACTGCCTGCCTCGTTGGAGTCAAAGGCAGTCAAGTGTAAGTAATACTGTGTTATTAGCACGGGGTGAAATTTTCAACTTTCAGTATCTTGATGAAACATAGACCATAAAAATTGCTCAGTGACTTTAAAAAAATAAAAAAAAATAAACACTGCCTGGCCCATTAGTTCCAAGCCTCTTATTGGCTAGCTCTTACATATTGATCTAACCCATTTCTAATATCCCTGTAACACCACGAGGTGTCTTACCAGGGAAGATCTTAACCTGTGTCTGTGTCCGGTAGGAGAATCATGGCGACTCCTCGACTAAGCTTCTTTCTCCCAGCATTCTGTTCTGTTTACTCCACCCACCTAAGGGTTGGCCTATCAAGGGGCCTAGGCAGTTTCTTTATTAATAAGAAATCACTCCCACATCACATGTGCCACATTTTCATAATCCATTGGTAGGCATGTTGGTTGCAAAAATATAATCTGAGAAATAGAAAATTGTTTATCTCAGGTTTTCTCTATTTGTAGTGGTCAGACATCTTGTCTCAGTGAAATGTTCTGCTAATGCTTATAGAAATGTTCAACAAATGATTGCTAACTCGTTGATCAATAAACATTAGTGTGCTGAGAAATGGACAAAAGAGGAAACAGACATGTAGGTACAACTGTTTGTATAATAAGGATAAAATGTTGATGAATTCAAGCAATTTGGGCATAGGAAGACTATTTGTAAGCTTCAGGAAGACTTTATTTGTAAGATACACAGGATAAGTACTTTTACCTTTAAAATATATCTTCAGTAAAGTAATTGGTTTTAAAATTATTGAACCATATGATGATATATTTTACTAATTTCAATTATATTCTGAATTTCTTCAATGAAGGCATTGTGCATATTTGCTTTTGTCTCTTGTTGTCTAAGTATTTGTAGTTTTCTATTACTAAAAAAGATGTTTTTGCCTTTGTCATAGATATTTGGGTAGGGAATCCTTGCCTTCTATGTGTCCCGTGGCTGAGAGGTTGGGAGGGTAGAAAATTATGTCTTGTTTCAATTCTCATGTTTGCCCCCACATATGAGATATCTTACTCTCCTCTTTAAATATTAATAATTGCCTAAATGGCTTTCCCTAGATATTCCCACCATCCAAATGGTATCAGAGGCTGGTTGAAGATCTCTAGACTTTTTTCTCTTACCCGAAAAACAGTCAGAAGTGCAGATCCTCTGAGTGCATGCATATCAGTTGGCTAATCTGTCTTCTCAGAAAGGAAGGGGTTTAGATGATGTTGTCGGGTATGTTGAACTTTGATATAACTGTTAAGATGATTATAGTGAAATCTGAAGCGACTCCAGGGCATGCTTCTGTGAAGTTTCTCCTGTTTGTTTTTCCCTCCAAGGCATTTTAAAAGGTGACTTGGTGATACAGAAGTACCCGTAAGCACTGTGGGTTGAAGAGATTAGTTTGGTATATTGGTATTAAAACCATTTTAACATTTCTTTAAACATTTTAAAATGCCCAAACATTGTAGTTTAGAAGCTGCAGATTTGTATATGTTATTCTTTCCAGGAAGTTAAATCAGTTTCAAGACTCAGAAAATAACATCTATTTAAAAGACTGCGTTACTCACAGTATGTACCAACTTTCCTGGTGTTGAGGGTGATGATAGTGCTATCCCACGGAGACTTCATTGAGGGGGCAAATGAACCTGAATTTACGTCAGTAGAAAGATTTTTCAGGGAAAGAAAGACTCATGCGTAGCTCATTTCACTGTTTACCGTCCCAGTTTCCCACCACCAGGTCTTTTCCCAGCAAAAGGAAAGCACTGATCTCCAAAGGAGATAGTTTTCATTCATGTATCACAAGCACACAAGAGTCTCCAGTTTATTTTCTTTTACATGATGCGCAGCTGATCATGACTGATAGTCTCCTCTGAATTAAACATCCTCTCCTTATCAAATTGTCTCTTTAGTAAATTCTATGTCACTTAGAGCCGAAGACAAGAGACTGCTGTCTTCCAGTCTCTTGACTACATGGGATTCTATCTAAAACATTTTAAAATTGTGTCACGTATTATTGACAGAGGTTTCTGTTCCATCCGGTCCCACAGTCATTCAGTCCCAAAGAAACACACAGAAGTCTACATTAATTATAAACTGGTTGGCCTAGTAGCTCGGGCTTCTTATTGACTAACTCTTACATTTTAAATTAGCCCATTATTCTTGTCTATGTCAGCCACCTGGCTTGGTTCATTTTATCAGTGAGGCATTCTTATCTTGCTTCCTCTGTGTCTGGGTGATGACTGCAGACTGAGCCTTTTCTCTTCCCATAGTTCTTCTGTTCTGGTCACCTGGACTATACTTCCTGCCTGGCTACTGGCCAATCAGCATTTTATTAAATCAGTACAAGTGACAAATCTTTACAGGATACAAGACCTTTGTCCCACAGCAATGTATGAACTTGTCTACAAACTGTGGGTACCGCTTGCCAGAAATAGCAATAAGAGGGCCATATGGGTTGTTTTCATTTTTATGTCTATTACCCTGGATTATATTTTTATATTATATTATATCATATTGATTATATTAATAGTTTTCTATTGCTACATAACAGAATAAGAATTGTAAATTTTGTGTTCCAATATGCTACCTTTTCATCAGGTAATGAAGGTCATAGCCTGTACCATTCATGATGGTATCCCAAATACCATGTCCTGTTAATATGGTCCCTTATTATATTCCCAAGTTCCTCTCTCACATTCTTCTTGTACTTGTGTTTCAGATCTATTGTTTTCATGTGATCTTTTCCCTTCATGTGTAAGCATGTTGCTTTCTTGCTTGTTGTTGCCTTTCTGTAATACGTGCTTCCTGGGTATAGAACATCATCTGTCTTCTCCCTTTGTCCCTGACTCCCAGACCATACTTGACATTCTAATGTGACACCATTTTAGATACCTTCATAAGAGGTTTTCCAAATTTCAACCCCTAGAAAGTCACAATCCAACATCTCAAGGAAAACAGTCAAGACAGAAAAGGCACTGTTTGCTTTCAAATCCTTAGCCATCTTTTCTTGGAATCTTACCTTTTCAGCATGTTATGGTCTAATTGACTAGCAGAGTGAAGTTGGTGTGAGCAGAGATATCATTTAGTAAAATACTTGGTGGAGATAGTAAGTGTCTGTGCAGTGCTCAGTCACACATAGGACATCTATATCACATGCCCTCTCCTGAGAACTTAGGGGACATCATGGGAGAGGAGTAGAAAATTGAGAGCCGGTTGCAAGTCAGAGAAGACTTCTGTGCAACAGGATATTCTGGAATGACAGGGCTGCCGTAGTCCTAAATTAAAGTAGTTTTGTTCACTAGGGAAAAATCTAGCTAAGGACGTTTTGGTAGCCATAGTGGGAAGGAAAGCCAGTTTTCCTCAGGCCTGTGATCTCTCATGGGCTACCCATACTCTTGGGATGTCCTCACACTCATGTGCACATAGATATTTCTAACTGGACTCAATGGATTATTACAGAGAGAGAGAGAGAGAGAGAGAGAGAGAGAGAGAGAGAGAGAGAGAACATGAAGTTGGGAACTGTATGTGGTTGTGACTGAGTCAGGAGTTGGAGGTGGGATTTTGATTGGTGATTTAAGCAACATAAATTGTGTTCATATATGAAATTCTCTAGAAATACATGGAATTGTTACATCAAAATAAAATAAATTTAAAATAAAATAAAAAAATTAAAAAGAACTATTTCTTGACTGATCCTCGCCCATTATTAGATTTATTATGATTTAATTTATATGTGAGGTTTCCATGCTGTGATGGAAACATCAGGAATGAGTTATACTCAGAATGTATGAGCCATTTTACCTGTGTTGGGGCCAAAAAACTAGCTTGTGGAGTAGGTTCTCTCCTCCCAACTTTATATGGGTTCTGGACTGCACGTTAAGGTAATTAGGATTTCACAGCAAAAACTTTTATCTTCTGAACCATTTCACTAGCCAGAGATAAAATTGTTTTCTTTCTTAGTTGCAGGAGTTGTGTTGATTGGGGCTGGGCACCTCACGGTTATTTGTTGTCTGTATTTTGACTTTTTTTTTATGTTCTACTTTTGTGGGAAAGAGAAATTTCTCCTGTATATAAGGCTCAGGGAGGAAGACTACAGGAGCCAGAGGACCAGGAAAGCTCTGTGAGACTGAGTCCCTTAGAAATGACAGGGAAGCTTCACCCAAGCTACTCCAACAACTTGGCTGTCTTGACAAGACTCAAAGAAGTACAATCTCAGTAGATAAGCTGACACAGAAGGGGGAGATCTCATGGGATATGACCCACAGATAAAGCACTACAGACAAGTAAGGAAGGCTAAAATTAGGAGAAATAGTTCTCCTCAAGGATGAGCCCCTTACTTTGTTATCTAATACTAAGTGCACATCCCTGAACTCATATACATACAAGTAACACTAAACATAATGAGCAGAGTATATTTATAAATTTAGGTGAAAGAGTGTATGCGAGTCTGTGTGTTTGTGTACATTTGTGCATGTTTGTATGTAACAATAACAACTGAAATACAAATTGTTATGATTTCTAGAGGGAGAAAGAGGGCAGGGACATGGAAGGAGTTGCAGGGAAAAAGGGAAGGGGTGAGATGACACACTCATAATTTTAATTAAATATTTTCAAAGTGTTACAGAATAACAGATTTTATACCTCATGTTTATGATATTAGGTCATTTTGAATGTGTATATATATTTTGACATTTTTAGTTTTAATATCTTTATTTTAATTTGAATATCTCTGGAATTTATTAGAGAAGAGAAATCTGTTTTTTCTTTTTAGATTCCTTTTTTTCTTTTGGTATAAGAACAACTTTACCTTTCATTTTTATGAGATAGATTTCTGCTATCATGGATATTGCTCAGAAGTTTTGACTTTTTAAAAAGTTTATTTTTTTAAACATTGCGAACAATTTCATGTTGTTTTCTGCAGGACTTTAAGGTTACTGATGATATATTTACTGTTGCTACTGATAGCCTTTGATATATTATTCTGTCTTTGAGCTTTGAGGTATTGTTTACAAGTCTTAGATATGGCTGAACTGATTATAACTGTTACTATTTCATATATATGTGCACATATATGTATATGCTTATACATATATGTATATTTGTGTTATTTGTTTGGATATTTGTATCCTCTAGAATTGGGTAGTTTTTAAAAATGTACCCATTTGAGCAAGATTATGCCATCCTCAAGTTTATTTTAAACTTCAGTAATCTAATCATTTGCTCTTTTATTGTCCTGAAGTTCTCATTATTTTTCTTCATTTTTTCATCATTTTACTTTCCCTATTCTTCTCTGTGTTCTTTCAAATAGGTTTTGAGCTCTTACTCTCCCTGTTTGATCTAATAATACAAACAGTTTAAATTTACTTTTAGTTTAATATACTTTTTCAGTTCAAGGGTTTCTCTTTAATACTTGAAAATTACTTAACATCTCTGTTAAATTTCTCAGATAGGTTATTTAATTATTTCTCACTGTTTCCTTGAAGTTCACTGAGATTTTTTGTTTTTAAAGATAATTATATTGAGTTCTATGTTTAAGAGTTTACACATATTGGTTGCTATGTTGTTAGTTTCTGGTGACTTATTTTATTTGACTAGTAAGGCCAAAACACCCTAAAAAACTAATTAATTTTATTGGCATGTAAAATGCTTTGCTCTTTGAATCATTATTTATTTTAGTTTTTGTAATTTGGCTTTGCTTGTTCCAAACTTTCCAGAAATTTTAAGCTTTCTGTTATTCACCTTTTGAGGTTTTTTGAACTTTTATATTTTACCACTAAATGGTGACTTGGTTGCAGGTTTTCTTTGAGTTTGAGCACTAACAATGCTTACTACCCTTTTTTCTTTTCCTATGTGACTGCAAAATATATCTTGACTGTTCTATAACCACAATCTATTAGGCTATATATATATATATATACACACACATATGTATTTGTATATGTATATACGTATATATACATTTGTTATTAATTTTAAAAAGTTTTGATTTTGGTCATGAGAACAGTGAGACATTTTCTATATACATTTCATGGACAGAAATAGAGTGAAAAGTTAATATAAAATCCAAGACTGTGTCTCCTTAGCACAAAATTCAGTGTGAACTTCTGACCATCTATTAATATGATCAATTTAGACAAATTATATACATTAATTTGCATTACTGAGTTAACTAACTGACAGGCAAAATTTACAAATTACTTGTAAAATTAATAAAATTTCTATTATAATTCATTTTTATTAAATTAAAATAAAATCATCCATTATTTATTATTCATAAAGTTTGTAATCCAATCTTTTATCCTCTTTTTATTAGAAAGTAACCTATAACAATATAAAATATGTGATCTACTGTTTAATCCTGAACTGCTGTGAATAAGATAAAGCATATGTTCATGATGTGTTATATAATAGAATACTGTAAACAATCTTGCTTTTCTCCTCTATCTCTACAGTAAAACCTCTAAATGTAAAAGCATGTATGCACTGAAATGATAGAATACCTTTGTGTGGGCGTGCTCTTTTGGGTAACATGCATATTCTCTGGTTTAAATTTGGGTACTATCCTCCAAACAGTCAAATTTTAAAGGGTTGGTTTGGGTAATGCTCTGGAACTTTAGGATGTGAGGTCTTTTGGAAAGTCTTTAGGTCACTGAAACCATGCTTCCAAAAGTATGGTGAGACTCAACTCATTCTCTTTCTGCCACCTCACTCAGTTTGAATGGTTTGAGAAGACATATACGCCCTGTCATTGACGTCTAGAATGTTCTCTCGAGACCCAAAGCAATGGACTGCTCAGTCTAGGACTGATGACTTTATAACTTAAGGTATATGTATCATTTCTCTTTATAAATTAGTTGACTCCATTATTTTGTATTAGTAATGTGGAGCTGAGTAGCACAGGAAGAAATTTGGAGGTTGATAAATTATGTTGGAGTTAAGTTGAGGTTTCTTAGGAGGCTCAGAATCTTGTATGGAATTTAAGATTCAATTTATGCTGGACACAGTGAGACTCAATTAGTTGACCACCTTTAAATGACTAAGTCTTGATTGAAATAAGAAGACAAAAACATTTAAAAGCTAATAAAGAAATCACAATACTTGTATCAGTGGCTTGGAAACCTCAAGTCTAACTCATGAGAGACAAGATTTATTTTTTAATAGAAAAAATAGTGTAGATAAAAATACAATTTATTTTGCAGTCTCATACTTCCTTGGTGAACTAAGAAGAGGTAGGGACAAATAAATATGCTATTTCTCTTTTCAAGCATAACACAATCTTCCTACTTCTTGAATAAATGCATGAGCAGACAGCAGAGACAGTTTGCTAACATAAACATTGTCGCTGATCTTTTTAAATGTAGACAAAGGAAACTGTGTTCACTCTTCAACCTTCAATGTTTAGTTCAATTTACTCATAACCGTATTGTGGTACCCAAAATAAAGTTGGCTTGAGTATTTTGACTAAAATGATAAATAAGCTTGGGCCACAAGATAAATTTCTCTGTGCTCTGATGGTAGTCAACTGTCACAGATTAAACCTATTTTCTAAAGTCCCTATACCAAGCACTATATGTTAAGGGCTTAGAATAATCACCAAAATTATTAGCCATAACTCTATTTACATACTTATGAATAAGTTATGCTGTTATAGAAAACTTTAAGTAGGAAATGTTAGTGAGTATTCTACCAATCTAACAAAATGCTTGAAATAATCAATTTATAACTAAGAAAGGTTTAACTTAACTTTATGATTTCAGAGGTTTCAGTTGATGGTTACTTAGGCCTGTTTGAACATATAAATGATGCATCATGGTGGAAAACTAGGACAAAGGAAGACTGTTTGCTGCATTATGGCCATGAAAGAAATATAAAACTACATTTGGACTGACTGATACCTCAGTCTCCCTTGCAGATGTACACATTCAATGATCTAATTTTCTTCTAGGAAGCTTCATTGCTGAAAGATTTTTGTCATTTTCCAAAAGCAATATAGAGTGTAAGCAGGTTTTCTACAAAGGAGATATTCAAGGTCCAAACCATAACAGAAAATAAAACACAAATATATGGGATCTGGAAAGATTGCTCAGTGTTTAAAAGTACTTGTTTTCCCAGAGGACCTAGGTTCAGTTACTAGCAGCTACATTGTAGCTCACAACCCCGATTTGATGCTCTGGCCTTCATGGACACCATGCAAATACTTGGTGTATATATATATACATATATATGTATATATATACATACATACATACATACACACACATGAAGACAAAATGTTTATACACAGAAAATAAAAACAGTAAAATTTACAAATATTACAGATAAAAATTACAGATATATTCCTCCATGAAAATATTGTATATATGTTTATCAAGTCAGTAAATTGCACAGTAGTTCTTATGAGACACTTAGAGATTTATTAAGTATATAAAGAATTGAATTAGATAAATAAGATTCTAAAGGTCTCCTAAGCATTATTTCATTGTAGATTACGAAGCGGGAATGTTTGAAAAAAAAAACCATAAGAGATGAATAGTTAAAGACGACCAAAGGTTTACTGTTGAATCAATTTTAAGTAAAAAAAAAAATGCATTTATTAGTTTATAAAGTAACTTTAAGGATGAATAATTAACAATTATTAGGTCAATGTTTCAGCTTGACCATGTTTACAGTTACATCTGTAATAATCCTTTAATAATTGCCATAAAGAATTTGTTTTATTTCCTTGGTTTACAGAATAAACAAAACCAACTAACCAATTGAACAAACAAATAAACAAAGGGAATATGAATAGAAACATCTGCAGACTATATTTTAAGCTGAAACATTTTAAATTTCTTTTATCCTTTGCCACTATCCTTGCAGCTTTTATTATGTAAAGTGCCCATTAGAGTAGTGCTTATGTGAATTAGCAGTAATGTTGTTTGTTGCAGTTCTAAGCAATACATATTTAATAAGAAACAGAGGCTAATTCTTCACAAGCAATGTTGTGGTTCCTTGATTTGATGAAGAGGCAGAATAATAAAACCACCAAGCCACATCATAAAGTAGCCTATTTGCTTTGAGCCCTCAGTTATTTTTACTGTGAATGATATGCATTCATAAGAATGGGCATGTTGAAAGACAACCTCACTTCATGATTCTTTGCTGTGGGACAATGGTCTGTATCCTGTCACTTGTATTTTAAATAAATGCCGATTGGACAGTAGTCAGGCAGGAAGTATAGGCAGGGTGACCAGGCAGGAAGTAAAGACAGGACAATGAGAATTCTGGGAAAATAGAAGTTTCAGTCTGCAGTCATCAACCAGATACAGAGGAAGCCAGACACAGAACAAGCAAGATGTGACTGCCTCACTGAAAAAGGTACCAAGCCACGTGGCTAACACAGACAAGAATTAAGGGCTAATATAAGTTATAAGAGTTAATAAGAAGCCTGAGCTAATAGGCCAATCAGTTTATAATTAATGTAGGCCTCTGCGTGTGTGTTTATTTGGGAATAAATGAATGTGGGACCTGGTGGGACAGAAACCCTAATCAACGGAATGCTCCCCAATGTGGGGCAACTGTATCCACATAAAGCCCAAGAGAACTTGGGAAGTAATTCCAAACAGAAAAAAATAAAGTTAGGCATGGCTTATTGATAGCAGCACTTTCTTGGATGGGCTCTGCTTGCTAGAGGCAAGTGCTCTAATTGAAGAGAGGCTTCCTGACTCAGCTTTAGCTGCAAAACTTTGCAGCTCTTTTAAGTGGTCCTGCCATGAAACCCTTAAATGGTGTTGATGAAAAGTTGACCACATGCTTTTTGGTGGTGGCAAGGAACTTGAAATGCCATAGAGTTGTGCAATAAACATGAATTTGGCCAGTACCTCTGCCATGAAGCTAGAATCTCAGAAAGCTAAGGAATGGGCCAGATCCAGCCATCAAAGCCACGACTTTAATTTTAGCCATATTGCTTAGCAAATTAAAGACTCATGTTGTCAGAAAAAGAGAGATACAGTAAAGATAGTTTCAGACAAAAAGTCTCTAAACAATTTATAGTGTGTTTAAAAAATATATGTAGTCTTGGGAAAAAAGGATAAAGTCCTTAAAAAAAGAAAAAAGAGAGTAGTTGGGTGTGGTGGCTCACACCTTTAATCCCAACACTTGGAAGGCAGAGGCAGATGGATCTCTGTGAGATCAAGGACAACCAGGTTTACAGAGTGACTTCCAGGACAAAGATACACAGAGAAACCCTGTTTCAAAAAGCCAAGAATTAAAAATAAAAGAAATAGAGTTTAAAATAAAGCCACATAAAAATGGAATATACATAGAGAATCTAAATACTGTATATTATTTTGTTGTTTTTAAATTGTTTGATGACTGAGGAAGGAACAAAAGCTGCTAAAAGGCATTTGACTATAAATGCTGCTGGATTAATGCAATATATATATGTACATATATATTGGTTTTGCTTTTATTTCCACAGGAAATGAGGGACTGTGGATTCATTCCAGATTAAGAAAAATCAAATTTGACCCTGAGATATCTCCGATAGGAGGAATGGCCCAGATGTCTGAGTTCTACATCTAGAACAGTTCAAAGACTGCTGCCTGAGATGATCAAGCCTCACAGGATATTCCAGTCAGGACTTAATCATAATTCTAAATTTTATTTAGGTCCCCATAAGATTTTCTGTGCCCACAATCAGCAGGAAGTAGCCTGGAAAACTATGCCCATATCTCCAAAAAAATGGATTATGGTGTTTGCCTTTGTTTAGAATGTTGGTCACAAGTTGTTACGGATAATTGTCAGTAGAAAAGCTAAACAAAGGAGATTCTATTCAGAGTTCTTGTTTAAAAGGGAAGGGGAAGTGCTGTGGGACAATGGTCTATACCCTGTCACTTGTATTTTAAATAAATGCTGATTGGCCAGTAGCTAGGCAGGAAATATAGGTTGGGGAGGCTAGGCAGGAAGTAGAGTTGGGGCAATGAGAATTCTGGGAGGATGGAAGTTTCAGTCTGAAGTTATCATCCTGACACAGAGCAAGCAAATGTGACAGCCTCGCCGAAAAAGGTACCAAGACACATGGCTAACACAGACAAGAATTATGGGCTAATTTAAGTTATAAGTTAATAAGAAGCCTGAGCTAATAGGCTAGTAAGTTTATAATTAATGTAAGCTTCTGTGTATTTATTTGGGACTAAATGGATGTGGGACCTGGTGGGACAGAAACCCCAGTCAACAATTCTTAAACGCATGGAAGTTTTGTTGTCCTATGAAACGATAAGATATAGAGGTTTTAATGCAAACCTAAACATCTAAGTCAAGTTGGATAGTAAGAAAGCAAAACTATTCAAGATACATGGGAAATCATTGTCTTTCTTCCTGAAGGCATGTAAGTTGAGATGTTGGATAATATTGGAGTTTAGAAATGAATTGGTGGTATTAGGATTGTAGCAGTGTGAGATGTATGTTTATGTATATGCATGCATGTTTGTATACATGCATATGTGTGTAACATATACAAATGTGATAAAACATAATTGACTCCCTGTGTAAACTTAGTGAACATCCATGCATTAGACCAACTCACAGATACTTGTGAGGGATAAATTAGCTATTATTTCTGGCTAGTTCAGTGGTTTTCAACTCTCCTAACGCTACAACCCTTTAACACAGTAACTTACATTGTGGTGATCCAAAACAATAACATTATTTTTATTGCTACTTTATAACTGTAATTTTGCAGCTGTTATGAGTCAAACATAAATATCTGTGTTTTCTGATGGTCTTTTGTAACCACCGTGATAAGGTCATTCAAATGGTTGAGAACCATAGGGATCACAGAGATGGGAGTTCTTCTTCACTGGGTGTTCCTCTGTCCATTCTCTAGCTCCCAGCACCAAAGACGCAGGATCAGAGGTGATGGTCTTTTTTTTTTTTTTTATCTGGTTTTCTAATGTCAATATTACAGGTCCAGTTCTTTAGCTTCATGGGTGGTAAGAGGAGTCACCTTTGTGTGGAGGTGCTTTGTGCAATCACAGTTCCAGTGGCAGATTTGGTGGGTCTACTTTGATTGTTTGTGAAGTCTCTTGAGGAGCAGAGCCTGGAAGCTGTTCATTGAAACTTTTCAGTGCTTTCACAAGCAACATATTCTCTATGTTAAGTCTGCATTCTCATAGTATATAGTATAATTTTATCTTACACTGAGTTGAATTTTTCTTAGTATATGCCAAGCAATAAAAGATACAGACCTTTGAATCATAAAGATATTGTACACTTTTATTAGTGTATGATATTATCAATTTGAATTTATACGTTTATTTACACATTCATTAAATGCGGGAAGACATACAGTACTCAAATCTTAACTTTCAAATTAGGTAATGATTTCTAGCAATAAAATGTCTTTGATCAACTCATGATTTTATGAATTTTAAGGATAAATAAAAGTCAATTTGTGTTTGACTAGGATATATAATTCATTGGTTTTCTTGAAATGGTCTTAAAAAGTAGATATAAAATTTCACGTTCCAGATACAAACCAACATCCAGATACCTTATGGAAAAACAAGAATGTGGAGTTATTAAAATAGAAAGACAATCAATGAACTTGATAATAACAGTGCAGTTTCCCCTTTCTGTCTGTACGAAGGGTTTAGAAAATCTGAGTGAGCAGACAGTTCTAAAGACTTAAAGTTCTCCATGGAAAACTCCTTGGAACCCATTCAAAGCAAGCGCTGTCTGAGTTTGGTTGAAAAGATGGCTCAAACAATTGCCAACCATGAAGCAAAGTACTGGCTCGGAGAAGCCAGACTGACACAGGAAGAGGCTCATGAGGGTCACTGGGCTTAAAATAAAATGAGCATACTCTGTGTGCTGGTTTGGTTTCCATGGGGATTGGTGTTTATGGGGGAAGCCTGAGTTCATGTCTTCCTGGCCGAGAGGACTGGACAGTTCCATCAGTTCAGCCATTCAGAGTTCAGCAAGCTGGATGTTTTGTCTTCATGAATGGTGTGAGGTGCTAATAGGATTGGCCAGGTGAAAAGCCACAGAGTAAGGGTACCATTAGAAAGCCAACGCTTGTGCTTCAGACTGGTCGATGACATCACCCGTGTCTAGAAGGAGAACGATAATCTTAGTAATGTCTGGCACAAACAGTAAAAATTGAGTTTGATAGGTTGTAAGTAAATTAGAATATTTCTACATATTCATTTATACTTATTGTTATGTGTGTTTATATGTGTGTGTTCACAGTGCAGTACATTTGTTGAGGTCAGGGGACAACTTCAGAGTTAGGTCTCTCCTTCCATTGCAGGTTCCAGGAATCAAACTCAAGTCATCAGGTTTGAGTGGCAAGTGATTTTACCTTCTGAACAATTTTGCCTACCCTAGAACATTTATTAACCCAAATTCCTTGTGGCTATTAAATGATAAGCGTTTTTATTGATTTTTATTGAACTCTACATTTTTCTCTGCTCTGCTCCTTGTCTCCCCCCTCCCCTTCAACCCTCTCCTAAGGTCCCTATGCTCCCAATTTACTCAGGAGATCTTGTCTTTTTCTACTACCCATGTAGATTTGATCTATGGATGTCTCTCTTAGGGTCCTCATTGTCATCTAGATTCTCTGGAATTGTGATTTGTGGGCTGGTTTTCTTTGCTTTATGTTTTCAAACCACTTATGAGTGACTACATATGATAATTGTCTTTCTAGTCCAGGGTTACCTCACTCAAAATGATGTTTTTCATAAATGGTAAGCTTTTTAAGTTTGTTGCTTGTTACCCTGCTGATCAGGCTGGAAAACAGATTGACAATTTATAAGATAAATATGGGTGTTTCATCATGTTTTTTGTTAGTGCAGTAGAAGTGAAGGAAGAATGTAGAAGGCTCAGATTTTTCTCTCTGATCAGTATATTTTCAATGCACTATAAATAATTTTCAAATTGATATAGTCCAATTAAAATGTTTCTTGTACACTGAATCTGTATAATTTACTGTGCTATACACTGGGTATGGGCTTTTAGACCCATGTACCTATTTGTAATTGACCTTGGTGGTGTGGTAGTCACTGGGCTAGCTCTGGAGCAGAACCGTTGCCTAGCATCTTAGGAAAATCACTTACTAAACCGAATTAAGAGCTTTCCTTAGTAAAAGGGGCAGCATACACACAGAATGTAAGGGAAGCTAAAATTAGACTGGCACAGAACTTTTTCTCAAGCAAGCAACTTTTCTCCCTTAAAGTATCTTTTGTAGTATGTAAATTCTATGCAACCTTTAAGTAGATTCTACTTCGTATTTGTTGCCATAGCACTTTGCAAATAAGCTTCCAAAACCCACGTCATCCACCTGCAGTTAACATGCCATGCTCGGTAGAGTGGATATTCAGGTTGAATAGAGGAACATTGGTGGTAAATGAGTAGCTTTTAGTTGTGTGAATGAATAACTGCATAAAATAAATGATCACACTCAAGCCATCAATCAGTACTAGTGAGATTCTCATCGACATTCTAGAGTCACAATCTTCCCTAAACATTGTTATGTAAACATATGAAACTAAAAAGAAGAGCACCTGTAGCAGAGGGCATGAACACAAAGACACAGAACTCATCAGAATTACGTGCACCGTGCTGTAGGAATGTGGTGACAAAACTGCAAGACCTTTGTGTCTTGGATTTGCTTTTATATCCAAGTTTAAC
The DNA here is from genome assembly GCF_014885135.2 of Alexandromys fortis. Lineage (NCBI taxonomy): Eukaryota > Metazoa > Chordata > Mammalia > Rodentia > Cricetidae > Alexandromys > Alexandromys fortis. Next base: position 16,510,404 of record NW_026067912.1, on the reverse strand, counting down.
TTAAAATTTCATTACTATCTCACGTTTTCCAATATCATCCAAACTAACATCTTCAAAATTAAAGCTTAATTGTTCCATTATCAAACTTCCGTCTTCATTATTTGACACATTCTAAAGTTTCATGTGTATTAAAAATCTCATTTCCTGCGATCTGGAGAAGTGACTCAGAGTTTAAGATGCCTGCTGCTCTTCTAGAATAGTTTAGATTGATACCAATATGATACCACTTACCATTTCAGCTCCAGAGGATCCAACACACCATCTGATCTCTGTGATACATATACACACACACACACTCACATGCACGCATGCATGCATATAGCACACACACACACACACAAAGACAAATTTAAAAAACCCTTCATTTCTTACAATTTGGTTACTAAAAACAACAATTTTGAATTGTGTGACTTTATATAGTAGTATCAAAAAGATAGCCAAGTCAGAAATATAATCAACTAATCCACACATCCTTCTGTTGAGACTTAAAATCCAAAGACTGCAAATCAACATAATGCCTTATCTTTTAATTAAAGGGGCTGACATTTTAGAAATTGTGGTCATATTTTGGCTCAGTAGTAAAAGTATAAACTTTCCCAAACCTCAAACATTTTGGTGAAGACAGAATAAAGCTTAGGACACAATGTCTCTGAATTTTACACACAGGCTAATTATTTCCAGACTCAGATGCACATATATAGAACAATGGAAAAATATGACTCAGAACAGCTAATTGTATACTCATATATGTATAAGAGGCTAGGGGTAAGAAATATCAGATTTGCTGTATAGACACGTATACCTCCAAAAAACCTCTGCATATATGTGACTTTGACAGGTAGAATATCCACCAAGAGTATAATATCTCACATTAACACCAACGGACTCACAAAATAAACAGAGGTCACTCTGACCAAATCTACAGACACCTGCTCTGGAAACCCAGGGAGCTGGAATAGGGCTGACATCCAGCAAGCCCATCAGCGTCATGACTCATTGAAATGAAAATATGGGTGTTTCTGAATGCAGAAAAAACACTTTCACTGATGAGAACAACCACCGTCATGCTACAGCACTCTCTTGTTACCAGCAGATTGCTAGCCATATTTTAGTCTCTTGAGACATGACTAGATAGTTCAGATGGCCTAAATATTTCCTCTGTAGCATCCTGTGATTTTGACCTGTTTCATTATTAAAAGAGTTTGGCATTGTGGGTAAGTATGTGGATTTTGGAGATGAGTTGAACAGGTCCGGCACCTTCTCAAGTCTTACATCCTTTTAGCCTGTATACAAGAGACCTACATTCTTTAGATTGCAACTTCCTCATCTGCAGGATAAGGATGAAAACCTCCATCTCAGGGAGCTCTTCTGGGAACTAAATTAGCTTATATTTACATAATTCTAAGAAGAGTTGTAGCCTGTAGTAACTGAACTATGTGTGATTGTTTTATTATAGGAGTAATCTATTAGATACACAAAGTATCTGTCTCTGCTCATAGAAACATCTGAAAACCCTCTTGATTTTAACCAGGGGGCCAACTATGTTCCCAGACTATGGCAGCTTAGAACACAAAGATTCCTTTCATATTTTCCCAGGAGAAATATTTCCTGGGAGCAAGATGGCTTGCTCTGTAGCATGACACCAATAAAAAAAGCTGGGTCTGATAAGATGAATCCTATTAATGTAGAAAAATAAAGATAGCAGAAATAAGGGATTTTATAAAGGTTTCCAAGTCTCCATTCCTCCATGGGCAATTTCTCATGAACATGGAGTGTCCCTTTTTTTTTTACCTACTCATGTGTATCTCCTGAAGATTTTCTTACCTGCACATCTTTTGTGGGATAGAACTAACTCTTGCCCCCGTCTGGCCCCACTCCAGCCTGTAATTGATATATTCTGAGTCCAGACATCTCAGACTATGTCAGGGTCATCCAGTGTCACAAGATAGGAACTCAAAACAACTCTTTTTTCCCTAGGCCTGAATGTTTCCGTTCCACACACCCCAGGCAGTGATTCTAAGCTTCTGTCTCTCCAACTCCTCTTCTATATTTTTATTAGTTTTTATTAGAAAATAAGCCTGGTTAAAAGTGAGTGTGTTTAAATTTTCTCTCTCTCCTCCATGCCCATCTTCTCTGCCCCTCTGGTCACTCTTGGTAAGGATTTATTCATCATAATCTAAAGTTAAGGCTACCTCCTGTGTACTGTTTCACACTTCTCAAATCATTGGTTGATATTAGTACAGACTCGTCCTTCCTTCCTGTATCTTTGACCTGCTACCCATCGATGCTGTCCTCAGTCTTCATAAAGTGTGTTGTAATCATGTTTAATATGAAAGACTCCTAACATGCTTCCTCATCTAACTCTTGTCTAGGTAGATCAATTCCTTATCTTTCAACGATAGAACTAACTGTGTGCTTTGGACTCATATGCCACCACACTGGTGAGTGTCTTTCTGGATATCATCAGCAATGCCCTCCTAAGAGGAAAGGTTGTAGACAATCAAAGCACTTATTTTGCTTTCCTGACTGTGACAGTTTATTTCTCCATTTTCCGAATTTCATCTTTAGGTACAACCTTTCTATTTTCCTGGCTACTTCATATTCTTCATAGCTCATCTTCTTCTGGCTGCACTTCAAATAGTATGATCCCTAGTGTTTTTTCTCCAGTATATTTTTGTTGCTTGCAAGGGTACTTCAATTTCTGAATTGCATTCAGTTACTATGAGTCTCAAATTATTTCTCTAATCACACCTTTTGCTTGAGTTCCCAAAACAGCACTCTGTTTCCATCGGGATATCTCCACCTTTTGCCACTTTTCTGTTACTCTAATCAGTAACTTCAATTTGTCCCAGAATCATTAACTCCGTTAACAAGTCTTGCTACTAAGATTGCTCAGTGTTGGCGTCCCAGCAGATCTATTGTAGCAACAACTCCCCAGCTTAACTCTTAACTCTATTTGATTATTGCATAACTTATTCTGGTTTTAATATTATTGTTTCTTGGTGAGTTTCACTGTCCATAAGAATTCTTTCTTACCACAAAATGTAAAAGGACCTGCAATTACCCATAAATAGAACAGTAATTGCTCAGCCGAGTCTGATAAGTTTCTTTTTTTGTTCCAGTTTGGATCAAGAATGCCCTATACATGGACATATATTAACGGACTGATAATTAGCTTGGTGCTATTATAAATCAGGAAAACTTTTAAGAGACAGGGATTTGTGGGGGCTTTGATGTTAATCATGAACAGACCTGTAAGGGGAATTGAAGGATCATAATTCCTTTCTGGCTCCGATATGAGGTGAATGTTTTTCTCTGCTACACATTCGCGCCACACGATACACTGCTGACTTGCCATATTCCCAAAAGCAATGGGGTCAACCAACTTTCAAGTGAAACTCCGCAAAACACGAGCCAAAAGTAATCTTGACTCTTTCAAAGTTAACCTCAGAAGATGTTTTGTTATAGTACTGAGAAGCTGACTGTGCTAGCGACTTTTCTTGTCGAGGCGATAAGCTACCTGACAAGCACCAATTAAAGGAAGGAAGGAAAGGTCTGTAGATTTCAGCTGTGCAAGTAGATGTAGCATTGAGAGTAGTCTTAGCTATGATGTAGGAATGTGAGGGAGTTGGTCATATTATGTTGTGTCCAGGAAGGGATGAATGCTGGTGCTCAGCTAGCTTTCTCTTTTTCTATTTTTTTTAAAATCCTAGCCTGTGGGATGGTGCTCCTCACATCCAAGGTGGATCCTCTCTTCTCAGGCATATCTTCCTGGTATTTCTCTAACAGACTCTCCTAGAGGTGCATCTCCTAGGTGACTTTACATCCAGAGAACTTGGTAGTGAAGATCAGTAATTATGTTGATACTTTCCTGCTATTGTATTTTGATATTTCAACCTCAGAACCTATGTTACACTCTATCATGAATGCTTTCATACACTCTCCCCATCACTACATTAGTCTTATTGTCTGAATCTCTTCTCTTTCCTACTTGTTCCTTTCTTATCTTCTCCTCTACTTCACTTTTCTCCCTGCTTCCTACCACTTCCTCCCCATCTCTCTTTTTTCTTTCCTTTCTCTCTTAAGGCACTGTATCTTCTGTATTCTACAGAAGTACTACACCATTGAGATACAATCTAGCCCCTTTGGAAAAGAAAATTTCCTAACAAGACTACACCCCAGCATTGGTAATCCCCAAAAGTCATGGGCTAAAAGGATCAAAATCCCTCAACATCAGGGTTTCACTGAGTTTCCTAGGCTTGTCTGAAGCCCAGGATCTTCCTACATCAGTCTCTGAGTTGGGAGGCATGGAGTGTCGCATGCTACAACACGTAGTTTTCTATTTTCTTTTCTTAGAACATCTTCTCCTGTCTGCAGTAATAAATGAACACTTTTTATCCAAGTTGATATTCTTAAAGGATTTTCTGTTGTTCTACTGATGTTGGCCTGAAATCTTTTGATTGACCTGGATATTCCTCCTTGGATGTGGTAGTAACTTGGTACAGCTCAATATTATCGATTGTCTTATAAAAGTGTAATTCATGTTTGTGCCTGTACTCCATACTCTAAGCCACTTGAAGAACCATAAGTTTTCACCGTTGATCCTTCAGCTGTGGGCAGAAACACAGGTAGGTAAGAGGAAGAATGGAAGAGTTAGTGGAATGAAGGTGGCATTAACTTTTACTTTTGAGAAAGAAAAAATGACCCTGAAACTGTAATTTGCATAAATCGGAAGGAGTAATTTTTCCCACATGATTTCTTCCATTGCTCATGGCTGGAGCTCATGGATAAGAGAAAACCACATAGTAGACTAAGAATGGAGTAGGCATGGGGTTTCTTTAACAAAAAAAGACTGTGAGTGTGTTCCTAGTGTTTGAAGTGGTGGCTGTGATTAAGAATATGAAGGCATGTTCACTTTGAACCACTCACAAGTGAAACACTAGTTTTCTCCAGTGGAATCTCATGGGATATACAAATCAACCTCAAGGTCAGAACTATGCCCAGAAGTAGATGGTGGTTTTCTTGGTTCTTTCTCATACAATGCTGTTTGATTATTATTTTTTTTGCAAGTCCTTTGGGTGAAGAAATATGTTAAAAGCTCCTAAATGTAAGATTTTCTCTTTAAAACACAAGACTCAGATAAAGAAAACTGAATGGATATCGAAAAATAGTCTCATCAAAGGAATCTTAAAGGAGCATCAAAACACAATTAATGAATAAGTCTTTAAACAATCCATTTCACTCTAAAACACTGGTAGAGTGGATTTAGAACATGAACACAATGAATGAGTAAACTCAAACCAGCCCACACAAGCTCACAAACTCAAACCGAACACACCAACTCAAACCGAACACACAAGCATTGCATTTCCCTTCCTGCTACCTGAAATTTAATATTGAAAGAGTGAAATTAATTAAAATCATATCAAAGTATGTAGCATGATTTGGAAAAATATTTTAAAAAGGAGTTCATGACAGCATGAGGGAACAGGCAATGGGGATTCTAGCCACAGCTGGCTCACCCAAAACTCCATTACAAACACAGTTCCCATGTAAACCAAAGGAAAGGAAACTGGAGGCTGAACATATTAGATTTCTCTTAGGTCCTGGATGCAATTTCCATCAGGCCCACCCTGAATTCTTTCAGTCCCTGGGCCTATGGGATAGGCAGTTTATTTCATGACCATTGTTGCCTGGAGTTACGAGAGGTTGTTTCGGCAAGAATGATTTCTGGATCATTTATTATGTGCCTACTATCATGGGTGCTACAGTGATACTCATTGTGGGGTCAAATATCATCAAAGCAAAAAGTGATTGAAGCCAACTAGGAAGAACTAATTAAGGCTTACAGTATGCACTAGAGGAGCGCATGATGCCACCCGAAGCTAGTAAAATCTAGTGTAATATCCTTCTCCTAGCTAATCAAAAAGGCTCACACATTGGCAGGCATATTAGCTCATAGCTATAATTCTATCACTTAGGAGACAGAGGAAGGAGCTTAAGAACTTCAAAGCAAACTTTGGCTATAGAGCAAGCTCAGAGTAATCTAGGCTTATATTGCAAGATCTCATCTTAAAACAAAACAAAACAAATAAAAACCTTCAAATGAGTTTCATAAATTGTTATTAGTCTTAACACTGATAATGTGTTGAATGATATAAAATATGTAAATCTTTATTGGTCAGTGTTGCCACTTGTATATTCAGTGTCTTTCCAAAATCTTAATGTGTTGACGGCTAAAACCCCAACAGGGGGGTGCTTGGATTCCTGAGCTCTTATCTAGCCAGTGAACTTTTCTCTTGATTAATTTGTAGTATGAAAAAATAGACCATGGAGAGTATACCACAGAGATATGCCTTGCTTCCTGTCTCTTGGTGTCTTGCCTACATGAGGAGAGAAGTTCTACTCTGCCACAGCCTTCTTGTCGGATGTCCTATCGTTTTCTAGGTTCAGAAACAGTGGGGACAGCGAACTACCTATGGGTGTAAACTTCTGAAGATGTGAGCTGCAGACAATCGCTCCTCCAACATGTTGTCTTCCTCGGATATTTGTCATAGCGGTGGGAAAATAAGTTAACATTTAGAAAAGGTGCAGATCCTGGTGGTAATTGTCTTGGAATCAGAGCAAGTCAGGAAGCAGGTCTGGTGCAGGGATGATACAGTGGTTCAGATAGATCTTGCTTTGGAATCAGCAATTGTTTGTTCTCACCTCCTTCCTTTGAACAAAAATTACCACAGCTAATCTTCGTTGTTACCATGGCTACATCTGAAATCAACTAAAACCTATGTAGCACACCTGTGAGGGAGTTTTCGTGATTGGAGCATTGGAGGAGAAAGGACCCACCCTAATTCTGGGCATTCCAAATATAAGGTCATGGAAGAAGGTAGCTTTTCTTGTTTGCTGTCACTATCTTTGCCACGTTCATCTTTTCTGGTGCTGAAGCATTATGTCCCTACTTCTTCAGGATGCTGTGCCGACTGAAGACAGGTGATTCACCCAGTCTCAAAAAATGAAGACCTATTGAGTTATTGGTGTTCCCCTCAGGAGACTTGGCCATGATGGACTAGCCAGACCATAACCCACCGGCCACACTCCTTTCACTTATATAGACTCATTATATCAGTTCTATTCCTCTAGAGAACCTGGCTAATAAAAAGAACGTGGTTGTTAATTTTTGCTTCCTTTTTGTGGTTGCCTGGAAATGTCCTACTCCAATGGGAATAATTTACAGCTCCCATATCTTCAATGCAGAAGCATGTCAAAGAGTTGGAACAGTGGCTGATATGGGAGAACACTCCCGTGAGAAGAGCAGTGATGTCATGCTTATCCCTCAGGTCTTCTCATCTGATCTTGAGGAAGCTGGCGTTCTGCAGTAGTTCTGCAACAGTTCCCACAGTGATGTTTTAAAGATGAGTGCACCTTGTTTTGCATTTTAAACTGAATCTATTTCCTGTCTGTATTTTTCCTTTGAAAATTATAAAGGGTAGGGTTAAAAGAAATAAATGAAAAAGAGAAGGCTTTCTTCTGAAACAATGCTTATTGACATAAATCACAACCAGAAGATAGGTTGTTTATTTTTAAGCTCAAATTTGAGAACTCTAATTCCCAACCAGAAATAAAATATATAGAAGCATGTTTATAGAAACCTAAAAGACACAGATGTTCAAAGTGGATACAGTAGAGAAATCATGATAACATCTAATACCCACTGAATGGTCGCTACATATTAACCAGTTTGACAATTTCCTTTTTTTACTAAAGACATATTTTACCTTCATTTGTTGTACAGACTTGTTACATTGGGTCATTAGGAAAAAATCCTACAAATTATATCCCTGAATATTGCAGAGATGTACCAGTAAACAGTGTGGAGGTCAACATTCACACAGGGTCACTCTCAGCTAAGTTAGTCAAATCTTTGATGATTAAACAAGGTATTTCAGATCATCACTAGAGTGAAAATGAAATTATTTGAAATAAGTAGAACTAGTAATCAGATCTAGAAATGTTGGCATGCTGGCTTTGTTAGAGGGGAGATGGAATTACTCAGCTCTTTTAACCAAATGGAAAAATAAACAATTTGGTCACCAAGAAGCAAAGTAACTGTTCTGGTGTGGATGTCAACTGTCCCCGAAGATGCATATAAAATCTTTACTTCCAGTGAGCTGCCACTCTTTTGGAAAGTTTGGAGCTTTTAAGAGTTGAACCTTAGCTTAAGGAAGTAGGTCACTGCAAAGTGGACCTTGAAGACTATGAATAACCCAGCCCTGCCTCTGTTCCCAGCTTCTCTGCTTCTTGGTCTGTCTAGATTTGTACAAGACACTGTTCATGCCTCTTGCCACCACATACTCGTCACCATGATAAACTTTTCCTTAACCTGTGACTTGAGAACACATTTTTCCTCCCTTAAGCTGTTGCTGGTTAGGTGTGTAGTATCAGCAATACTAAATGCAACCAACGCAATAGTAAACAGAACCAGTTCAGTCCTTAGTCCAACTATCCCTAACAGTTCTTAGGGGAATGAGCAACACCAGTCTTGAATTATTGACCAGATAGGATAAGAGACGAAAAATTAACAGTTTCTTTGTGTATTGCAGCCACCATTATTTTCCATTAAGGAGAAATTTCTTAGTTGGAAAATGTTTGGTTACTCCCACACAGGAATCCTCGGTCAACTGTTGCCATGATGGGAAAGCTGATGAGCTTGATCATTAAATCCATTCTTTTTCTTTTTTTTTTTCAAGATGAGATGAGGAATCAGTGTTTTTCTTCCATTTCAAATTACTTCTGATATAACAATTCTCCTCCACCACCTTTTAGTTTTCCGATTCTATTCTTGTTAGCACGCCTTTCAGCCAGGAAAAACAGCCCTAGGAAAACCACATTATACAGGTTATGGAAAGGGCAGAGACGAAAGGCTCAAAGTGAACTTGTTCCCTGTGAAAGTGCAACTTTTGTGTCTCTTGAGTTACTACATTGCACACTAAATCTTTGAAATGTTTTTGTACTTAATTGTACTTCCCACCACTTTTGCTGAAGTTGACATTACACAAAGCTTTTGTTACAAATTATTGTCAGTTAGGCCATGGAAGTAAGTTTAAGGGCCAGCTTCCATCTGTCCTTTCCTGTTGTTTCTCTGTTTTTTCCCTTCCCTTCCCTTCCCTTCCCTTCCCTTCCCTTCCCTTCCCTTCCCTTCCCTTCCCTTCCCTTCCCTTCCCTCCCCTCCCCTCCCCTCCCCTCCCCTTTCTTTCTTCCTTCCTTCCCTCCCTCCTTCCTTCCTCCTTTCTTCCCTTCCTCCATCTTTCCTTCCCTCCCTCCCTCCTTCCTTCCCTCCCCTGTTTTTTCTTCCCTCCCTTCTTCCTTCCATCCCTCCATCTTTCCTTCCCTCCCTCAGTCTTTCCTTTCCTCCTTCCTGTATCTATTTCTCCCTCCCAGTTCCTTCTTTCTCTTATTGGCTAGTAAATAGGTCAGTTTTTTTTTCTTACTAATTTCTTTTATAATGGGATAGTAAATATCCTTTTCTTTGCCAAAGAAAAGATTCTTGAAATATTTGTAGTAATTTCCCACTTACATTACATAAAATCTGTTCATTTTGATACTTGGGCTTCATTTCCTTTGCTTTCTCAAATAATGAAAGAAAAAATCAGAAGGACTCAAATATGTGTACTCAAATTTTATCTGACTTGGACTGAAATAAGTTTTTAAAAACACAAGACCCTTTAAAAGGAGAGTTGTAGCGTAATCATTTGTTATTAGTCATCCCGATATTTATTAAATTGAAACTCAATTCCCAAGTTACTCGTAAGTATTTGAAAGCCCAGACTGTAGATAGGAACATATTTAAGTGATTTGTTTAGTCTGGTAATTATCACCAACCTTTCACATGGGCTGAAGCAACTCTCTCTGTGTGATTGGGGCTCTCATCTGTTACACTGTTGTGAAGCAGATGTGTTCTCAAAGGAACTAGGACAAGTTACCCTAGGGCTTTGGATTTGGATGTCTGCTCAACAGTTTAGTCATGAAACTGGACTTGGTGTTGCTCGTCAGTGTCCTTCCTTTGATCTGATCCTTTCAGAGTGCATGATGGAAGAGGATTCCTGTAAAGAAACACTGAGATTGTCCAAGACACATCTTTACGTAGGAGGGCAAAGATTTGTGAAATAGGCCTCCAGTATTGCCTTCTCCATTGCTACCCTAGTCTCTGTGTGTCCAGTCACTTTTCATGAATATCTAACATATCCAATGAAGTCTCAGCCTTAGCCTTTGGCTTCTCAACTCAAGCAAACAGTCATGAATACTTGGTATTAGAAAGTTATTCTGGGATCTTCGCTGGCTCAGAGTTGATGAGAATGAGGTATGGAAAGTGGTGGCGCATGCTTTTAATCCGGCACTTGGGAGGCAGAGGCAGGCGGATCTCTGTGAGTTCGAGACCAGCCTGGTCTACAAGAGCTAGTTCCAGGACAGGCTCCAAAAACCACAGAGAAACCCGGTCTCGAAAAACCAAAAAAAAAAAAAAAAAAAAAAAAAAAAAACCACTGTACCAATATGTACCATATGTACCAGTATGAATATCTGCTAGTTATATGAACTCTAGGGCAGATGGGGCCACCATTCAAGGAGTTCATTGCACCAGTGAGAAACAAAAGATACATGTCTTTAATTTTTCTATTTATATTTATTTATTTTATATGTTAGTGTTTTGCTTGTTTGTATGCATGTTCATTGTGTGCTTTCCTGGTGCCCAAGAAAGTCAATAAAAGGCATCGTTCGTCTGAACCTGGAATTAAGGGTGGTTGTGAACCATTATGTGGCTGCTTGGAAATGGACTGGGTCCTCTGCAAGGGCAACAATTGCCTTTAAGTCATGCCATTTGTTAGGCATGAAGATAGACATCTTAATGGAAACATTTTAGGGAATGTACAGTAATTAGCAAGAACTCTATCCTGAGATGTAGTGATGTTTGAGAATTGAATGCAGCAGGTTTAAAGATAGGAGAATTGGACATGAGAAGGAAGAATCTGCATATAGAAGATAATAACTCATGAGAATGGTGGCCTGGACAGCTGTCTAGTGTACTTGAATCATTTGTCATGTAATGAAAAGATTTTGATTGGCAATCATGGGTCAGAAACTGCATTTTGTTGTTGGAGGCAGATGAAAGAGAGAAGCAATTATTTTTATTCCAATGTCTCTACAATATGAAAGGGGAGTCAGAACTTTCAAAGTCAACTCTAGTCAGAGAGAGAGAGAGAGAGAGAGAGAGAGAGAGAGAGAGAGAGAGAGAGAGAGAGAGAGGGGGGGGGGGGGGGGGGGGGGGGAGGGAGAGATTTGCTTAACTGAGATAGGAATTATACCATAAGAGAATTAAAGTGGGCATCAAAGATATTAACAGACATTAAAGATCCACAGTACCATAAAGATCATCCTAGGTGGAGAGAGGATCCTGCAAGAGAGTGGATACAAGATGAGACAGTATCAATCACTTCAGCCAATTCTTGTTTACTCTAGGGATTCCACACTGTCTAAAGGGATGAGGGAAAGCAAGTTGATGTGCAAAAGATGCCCGGTTTGCATGCAGAAGTTATATTAAAAAAAAAAGGAAATCTAGATGTGAATACATCATACACTGCTGTGGGGACAAGCCACAGACCCAAGTAGCCTTCTAGAAGTATTATTTGATAAGACCTGGGTAATTTAGGGCAGCTGCTACATTCCAGGGCACAAATTATGTGTATAAAAAGCAGAGGAAGACAGACATTTATATTTCAGTAATACACATAAATATTTCTGGGGAAGAGAAGCAGGCAAAGTAATTTCTTCTCAAGAAGAAGAAAGAAGCCAAAATAAAAGGTTATAGCTAAGCTATAGAAATTGATTTTTTAAAAAATGATAAAATAAAACCAAGTGTTCTGTAAAATACAATCTGCAAGAAGGTTGGTGACTTTATAAGAAGGCACTTGGTACATTGTTAGAGTGCAAGGGGCAATGCTGGAAGCAGACAGCGAGGAAACAGATATAATTGGGAAAGAAAATTCATCTGAAAACTTTGGCATAGCCTTTTGCCTGGCAGTAGAGGGCCAAAGACAGAGCCTAGTTAATTGTTAAATGAGGAAGTGTGTTGTCATTCATTCTGATACAGAAACCAAGGGCCTCAGCCTGGGTAGACTCATCTCGTTTCCTGAATTGGACCTGGTGTTTCTTCATGTCTTTTCTGCTCCATTCTCTGAGTTATCTGTCATCCTTCCTCTTTTTGTACAAAGTACATCAATCTTCACTCACACACTCACTCACTCACTCACTCACTCACTCACTCACTCACTCACTCACTCACACACTCACTCACACACTCACACACTCACTCACACTCACACACTCTCTCACACACTCACTCACTCACACACTCACTCCTCACTCATACTCCCACTCACACACTCACACACTCACTCACACTCACTCACACTCACTCACTCACTCACTCACTCACACACTCACTCACTCACTCACTCACATACTCCCACTCACATACTCTCACTCACAAACTCACTCTCACTCACTCACACACTCACTATCACTGACTCTCACTCACACACAGAATACTGACACATTCACACAAATACTCATTCACACACTCACTTTCAATAACTCATTCACACAATAACTTACATGCTCACTCCTCACTCACTCCTCACTCACTCACTCACTCACTCACTCACTCACTCACAGACCATGCTCTGTACATAGTATTTAACATATTTAATTGATTCAAAAGTTTATATTTCATTTGTTGTGTTTGGAAGTATATAAACATAAGCCAGTCCAAAGAAAAAGAAGAATAAAAAGAATTAATGACACCAAATACCCTGGGAAGAATATTCACTTAACAAATCTCATATAGCTGTCACTGAATTTTTTCATATTGCCCTGTGGGTTTTCAGTGAGGCTTGAGGATCTAGAAGCATGGGTGCCAATAGCTGGGATGTGAAGGAAATGGGGAAATACTGATCAAAGACATAAGTTTTGGTTCTAAGATGGCTATGTTCCAGGACTGAGCTCACGAGCCGGCTGAGAATCATGGATAATACTGTATTTGTTGTTTAATTGTAATTTTCTACAGGAGCCCATTCTCAGTGACCTAAGCAATATACAAGTAGAGTTACAGAGGAGATCAGTGAGTTGATAAGTATTTTGACTACGGCAATCCTATGATGTGTATCAAATCATTACCTAGTACAGCTTTAATAATATAGATAACTTTCTGCTTGTAAGTCAAATGTGTTTTAAAGGTAAATGCTTCAACATTGTGATTGTTCCCACCTAAAATAATTTTGTTCCCAAGTTTATTTTTAAAAGTCACAAAAATCTTCTTATTTTTGTAAAGCAAAACAGTTGGAAAACTTAAAAGAAAAGGAAAAACGAACTCAGATATGTTATAGAAAATAGAGTTATCAACATCAAAAAGAATGGAAATGCTAATGATGACATCACTACATTTAATCCGGGATTGATGTTTTCCTGCGTACGTACTCATTCCACAGTATAAACTGAATGCTGGGAAATCCAGGCCTTGCTGAAGGGTTGTTAATGAGGGCCTTCTTCTGGCTTGAAAAGCATGCTGAACTCGGTATGGTAGAGAAACTGCTTCCTTCTCTCCCAGTCAGCCAGACATGGACCTGCAACAGTTTCAAAAGAAGACAGAAAATGGAAGTGACATGGCCGGGCAGGAACTGGCCCTGTGGGTTTGGAATGAGGCATGAAGGTCTGAAGCTCTGGAGCACAGATGTCAGGCATAGCTGGCCAGCTCTGGAAATATTCATAAATTTCTGGCGGCTTTTCTGGGGCTTGCCTGGCTGGCTTTGGAGGAACTGTGTTCTGGGTTCTCCCTGGTCCCCCAAACAGTAAGCAGAGCCAGCTGGCTGCTTTATTCAGCCAAGTTGGCAGATGAGGTAATTCTACATTGGGGGAGACCAAGAGTCATTGAGGCACACCACGAGCCAAGCTGGGAGTAAAGAAGACGCTCATAAATTAGCCTAGGGAGTCTCGTCACCAGTGGAGAGCTGAGTACAGAAAAGGATGCCTGTCTTCCCCACAAATAACAGAGGTAGGTAGGCTTGGACTTGTATGTTACTACGTTTGGTGAATGAGGACTCTGTAAAGAATGAGTGGTTGGAAATCAGATGAGATGGACATGATGCCTGGTCTCCCTCTGATGAGACTCCAACAATGGTCCCTATAGCCCTTCATCTATCTGGATGAAGATTGCACCCTGGATTGTAAAAGCTAAAAGTCTCTCAACATGATTTCATCTATTCCTTTTCCTACATTACAAAACTTAAAACACTGACATTGTTCCTGACTGAAACATCTGATTCCAAGATTGAGAAGACTATCCACAGCCTCCCCATCAAAGTCTCTGAGAAAGGCTAAGGCAACCCAAAGTATTTATTGTGTGTCCTGGTCCACACCTGACACCTGCCCTGGATAACCATGTCTCAGAGCAGCTATACAAAGATATTACTCAACAGCTGTGAATACATGTATCTCCCATAACTTAGCGATGTCTCTTTCAAAAATTAAATTTATTTGTTTAATGTATAATCTCAGGGAGGGAGAGAGGCTTCATCTTCTAGACCTCATGGGAAGAGAACAACTTGGATATAGCAGACGTGTTGGCTCCTCTTCTCAAGGCAACACATATTGCTGATTAACATCATTTTTTTTTATTGCAGTCACTATCCTCCAAGCAAATTGTCAATATTCCACACATCATGATATTTATAATAATATTTAATTTCTGGTCAGTGAGAATAGGCTGGGATATTTTGCCTCAGTATTAAGAAGTGGAATATGACATAGGTTATGGGACGTCTCTTCACAGATTAGGTAGGCAGTACAAAAGTATGACTTACATTTTGGATGAGTTGTCTCTCCCCTTGGATGACTCATACTGTGGGAAGTCATCTTTGTCAATTGTTTTGAGAAGCTTGAGAAAGATCACCGGAGAGCATATTGTTTGAGCTGTGCCAACGGCCACGCAACTGAGCTTTGAGAACACTGTAGCCATTTCAAGTCAGTGTCTGACACCTTGATTGTGGACTTGCTTAGCCAAGTTGCTTCTATATTCTTGACCCATAGAAAATACATGATTAAAGTTTTTTGTTGAATTAATCTATTAAGCTTTGGAGTTATTTGTGTGCCTCGGTATTTTTCTTCTGTTTGGATGTACCATAGGTATTCATCTACCTACCTGACAAGAGAATTTCCTGAGTCTAGAGGACATTTCAGTGAATCCACTTTTAAATGCTATGTGTGATATTTATTATGTCTTTTATTTCATTTGGGAGATCAAGTATATACAAGGCAGAACTTTGTATTTCTGTTTTACATTTTTACTTACATGTTTACCTTCAGGATGTTTTGCTACCATTTTAGATGGACTTGCTGTGGGCGATTTTACTGTTTGGGGCAGAGGATTCCCTTATATTTATTTGTTCTCACACAGCTTGTCACTTTTGGGCCACAGAACAGCTAGATTCTACTTTCAACTTAATTTTTATCAGAGTGTAAGCAAATTTCAAAAATAAAATACATTATGTCTTTCCATGCATCTAAAAACCATCTTTTACAGAATCTAGAACAAAAGCTTTAGAGACAATATCATCAACAGTTGCAAAATAGAAGGTATCTTTCTTTAACCAAATGGAAATGCCAGCCCACAATTATAGTAGGAGAATAATTCCCACCACCCAGAGATGCTCATGCTCTAGATCCCAATACCCATGAAGACATTAGTTTACATGGTAAAGGGGATTTGGAAATGTGATCAAGTTTAATATCTTGAGATGGGAAGATATCTTCGAGTTCTTCAGATGAAACCAATGTAATCACAGGGGTTATTGTGAGGGGGTAGGAGGAACAGAGTCTGAGATACAACATGATGCTATAATTCCTGGCTCTGAGGGTGAAAAAAAAAAGCATCCTAAGGAATATGAGAAACTTTTAGATGTTTCAGAGATAAAATGCCTAGGTTCTTCTCTCTTGGGACTGTCAAGAAGCAAGGGGCTTTCCTAACACTTCGATTTTCCTCTGGTGGAACTCATTTTGGACCCTTGAACATTAGAACTATCAGAATATAAATCTATGTTGTTTAAAGCCACTAAGCTTCTGACAATTTCTAAGAAGAGCAGCGCTAAACAAATGAAGCTGTCTGTATAGCAGCTGTATAGGATGGATTTTTTTCCCTATGTTGTAAAATTTTAAAAGTCAATCCATCTTTGGTTATGTCCTGGGGAATATTTATTTTCTTCTTCTTCAACTTGATTACCTTCCCTTTACTTAATTTATTATTTCTTTGATTCAACAATAGAGTTACTTGTGAGTGATTGCTTTTATAATATTATTCCATAATTTCAACTCCTTAGTGCATTACTCCCACATAGAGGGCAATAACAGTAGACCCTTTATGCATATGTGATTTATTGATCTCATTCCCTTATCACTATTTTCCAGATACAATATTTTAAATATCCTGGAAAAAGTAATAACTGCAAAATATGCCATGATTTGATCCAAAAAAAAAAGATTTCTTTCTTTTTCTCATGGTTTCAAAACATTT
The DNA here is from genome assembly GCF_014885135.2 of Alexandromys fortis. Lineage (NCBI taxonomy): Eukaryota > Metazoa > Chordata > Mammalia > Rodentia > Cricetidae > Alexandromys > Alexandromys fortis. Next base: position 16,493,792 of record NW_026067912.1, on the reverse strand, counting down.
AATTTAAATTTATTTTAATTTGTGTAAGAGGACTCTCATACCAAAGAAATTGCATAATGCAAGAAATATATCTTGAGAAAAAATAGCACAAAACAGATACTTCTTAATCTTCAGATATGTATCTTTTCCCATGTGTGTTTTCCTTGTGGATCTGCTGGAACACAAAATCTGCTCTCAATAACATTCAATATACAATATGTTATCAACTGTACTCACAATAAGTCTTTCAACAAGTCTCTTGAACTTATTCATCCTACCTAATTGAAATGTTGCTCCCTTTAACCCACATCTGCATAAATCCTCACTCCAAGCTTCTAGTAATTATGATTTTGTACCCTAATTCAATGAATTCTACTTTTAAATATATTACTTGATTTTATAATTTGTTCAGAGATTGTTCTAATCTGCACAATTATTGCCTCTTTGACAAAACTGGAATGACTTGTGATGTCATTAATGCCATATAAATCATGTTATAAATAAATGACCTTTAATGGTACCTGATATGAGTAAAATATATATAGTACTAAATGTATATCTTGCATTCTAATAAAAATTTAAAAAGAGATCTCTTTCATTTTTAATTAGTTGTGACTTATCAAAGTGCCTTGAATAATAAATTTAGTACATGTTTTGTCATTGATAGAGATTTTGACTCAGTAGAGTGAATTTGGTTATGATGTTTTCCTAGGAAAGATAAACTGAGTTTGTGGCATTTACTCCATTTTACATTTATGCAATTTCTTTTTTCTTCTCTTATCTATATGTAACTCTTTATCTGTTATCTTCTTATCTACTTTCTACTCAAGCAGCAACAAAGAGTTTGTGTTAGTAGAATTAGCTTAGATTTCCTCTAACACTTGGTGATCTAATAAAAAAATGATTAAGATATATAGAAGAAAATCACTCTGTAAGAAATTCCAAATGATAGTTTCTTGATTTGAAAATTTGAGTCTCAGAGCCATTTCTGTTTTTTCTTTTGTGTGTGTGTGTGTGTGTGTACACAAATTGATATATAAAGCATGCCACTTATTGCATAGTTTTGTTGCATGACAATAATTCAGTCAAAGACTTCACTGTTAATATTAATTTTGTTTGGTTCTTGCCTGAATTTAGGAAAGTATCTAGTCCTTTCTTGTTTTAATTTTATTCACATACCCAAACATGAATATATATCTTGCTGGATGGCTCAGTCATATTTAATCTACAACTTGCAAAATATTATTAGTAAATTCTACCAAGCAAATGAAATCAATAAATGTTTGCCCAACAAGGGATAAGTGAATTGTGTAATGGTTAACTTACAATCCAGGTTTTGCCTCTTGTAACTTGATTACTTAATTCTGGAGAAGTACATTTTGGAGAAATTTATTAAAGAATAATACTAACCACAAAGTTATTAAGTGCAAAATATCTTTCCTCAGACTTCTGACGTGATGAAAGCTTGTTGGCTTATGGAGGGCCCCACAGAACCCTCTGTTGCCTGACATTTGATCTTTCAGCTTTAGGATTTTTTAATTTTCAATTCCTTCAATATTTTCTGAAAAAGATGAAGATCATTGTGTAAATAATATTGTGTAAACAATCACATTTATATTCTTTAGCACATTCCCAAGCTAACGTAAGAAAATTCTAAGACAAAACCTTATTATTTTAAGTGGAGGGCTGAATGTCTTCTTCAGGAAGTAATTCTTCAAAGGTCAATAGTCACTGGTTTGAACTAAGTAGACAAGAAAATGATAGAAGTATTGTACTTTTATCTTTTTGTACAAATAACTGAGTTCTTCTGTGTAGTAAAGAGAAATTTTGGGAGTGGTTAAATGGTCAAAATACATTCATGAAAAATTTTAATAAAGTATATCTTAAAAAGAAAGTCAACTCCAAACAAAAAGATACTTATTACAAGCATAAAGCTTTTATTTTAATTCCCACATTATATATACTTTTGTATGGAACATATAATATAGTTTTAAATGGTGACTGAGATATATTTGTTGGGGGCACAGAGGCTCACAGATCAGTACTAGGGAAACCAGGAATGTTAACCATGCAGGGTTGTTTCCTTAAAAAAAAAGATGAATTATTTGTTTATTACTCATAAGGTTGTGAATGAATGTTGATTAATATCCTGGGGACCTCTGTGTTATCTGAATAGCCAAACCATACCTGGCCATTCTATGTTTATCTCTGTTATCTTCCTTTGATCCTTATTTTGAGCTTTGTTCCTCAGTCAATAGAACTCATCTTTATGGGAGATGTCACTTTTCAAATGGGAGCAGAGGTGGTTAAAACCCGGTGACCTTTGCACTATCTGTATGACCAAAACCATACCAGAGCCTCCTTTAGACCGTTAAGATGTCATATGTAGGTTAACCTATAGAATCCATCTTTATGGAGGAGGTCATAATACTCTAAATTAAGTGTTAATGCAATCATGTCTTAAGCTTTACTGTGCACACAAGATTTAGTTACCACCAGGAAACTTTTGTTCCAAATTGTGTTGTTTTTAAATATGCCTAAAATAAACTGTCTGATGTCAGACATTCAAAGTTTGAACCAACACCAGCTACTGAGTCATGGTGAACTGGAGTTCCTTCTTGCCTCATATGAATAGACACTCTGCTGGCCTTGATGGTCACACCAACACAAGTACTGTGTCTAAAAGGACTTTATGAGCTATTACTATAACTCAATAATTTCACAAAATCAGTAACAATAAAAGTGCAATCAATCATGACATAAGACTCTCTCAATCTAAACACACACACACACACACACACACACACACACACACACACACGGCCAGCATGTGTATGAATATGTCATGGAGTAGAAGTCTTTACAGATACAGATATCATTACTTATGCATGCATACACACATATACTTATATATCTTTCAAATAAAATACTGTCTTGAGTATTCAATAGATTTTACAAAATATTTTATTATCTGTAATTCACAAAGTTTCTTGATATTGAGAAATAATTTCCTTTTATACATACAATCTGTGCCTCAGTTGTTAATATAGCAAAATATTGATTGAGATAGAAGTTTTTTTTTAAAAAAGGTGGAAGAGGAGATTCCACAGTAGCAATGATCCATCTTGTGGGTCTGGGGCTTAGCTCTGGATTCTTTGGTTCATATGGTGTAGAACAGTCTTGGAGGCCAGGGGATGTAAGATACCTGTCAGTCTTGGTAGCAGCAAGCTTCATGCTGTCCTAGTCTTGTGCCTGCTGCCACTGCATAGAAACTTTACAGCTGTGTTAGTGAGCTTTCCATTACTACAGTGAAATACTGGTGGTTGTTAACTTTGAAGTGGAAGGGTTTATCTAGTTTATAGATCAGAAAGCTCTGATTTCCCTCATTGATTTGGGCCCCTGTTAGGGGTACGAATGGCAGTAGTTGAGAGTGTTCAGTAGAGCTGATTGCCCATTCACAAGCTCTTTAGCAATAGGTTCCCAGGAAGCATGCTTTCTGAATTCATCTTCAATGAACACTCCCATTACCTAAAGACTTTCCATAAGGCTCACATCCTAACTGTCCCACTACTTCCCAATACCACTGTCTTAGAGACCAAGTACTTAACACATGAGTGTCTGGGGGATACTTATCCATACTATGTAAACTCCCATAGCCCACAAGATAATAAGCAAGCTGAAGAACTTAGCAATTAGTAAACTGATCTATTCTTTCAAGAATGTGGCTTTTTCTCCATGTGGCAAAGATTACATACACGCAACAACTCTTTGTTAAGATAATTAAGCTGAATGGTCTATCCAGTTTGGTTTGCTCCTTACTTTTAGAGTGTGTGAGGAAGTCAACTATGTCTCTTACAGCTTTGTAAGCTCAGTAATTTGCCATTGACTGTTTTTGATGGCCCAGGACATCCTCACTTGTGGATGAATCTGTGGACCATCATTCTTCTCTTGTTTCCAGGTTCTTGCATTTCTGGGTCTTATGATATCTTTCTACTTTTTTTTCCTAATTTCAGTCTGTCATTTCTCATGAACCCAGATTTTTTTTGCTTTCAATGTTGTCTTCTAATCAAATACCTTTCGATTTATTCCCAAGCATCTCCCATAACCACATACACTAATTCTTAGTTAAAATGTGGGGATTAGCCAGTGACTAGAACTGATGTTGCTACAATACCTTATGAACTATGACTGATAATATCCTCAAGTCAGGAACCAGCAGGAACCCATGAGTTTCTCTTCTCACGTCCATTATTATACAAATAGGAAAAGCCATTACTAGAGACGCCACTGGAGTATATGACACACTCATTGACTTCCCAGCTTCCAGATCCACTGACCAAATAAACTGTTATAAAATACACAGTAACTGTGATATTATGTTAGAGTGGCAGCCATCAGATGAAAGAAACATTCATAAGTAAAAAGGTAGGATGGTCCCAAGGAAAGGAAAGAATATACAAAACACAGTGAATTATGACTGTTTATTAGGTAAGAGAGTCTTGGGAGAATGAAAACACGCTCACATCTACAGTGAGAGCCATTTTGAGCTGTTGTGCTCTGCATGGCAGACTTGACAAACTCATTACATCCTGTAAGCAAACCTTGTTTCTCCAACATCCTTATCAGACCCCCTCACAAGTTATTGAACTCAGTTGTGTTTCTATACTATCTCTGATTCACTTACTAGTAAGGATGAAGTTAGGATTTTCCCCGCTGAATCGGTGGGGTCTTTTCCCCTATAAAAGAATGAACAATAGAAAAGAGAAACAACTTAATTAGGAAAGAGTACAGAAATCTGATGACAAGGGAGAATGTGTACAGTGATGGCTGTTAAGTTATTTAAAACTATTTAGCAGATTGTTCTGAAAACTCATGACAAACACTCAGTCACGTCCAGCACATTGAACCATTGCAGTCACTGTTTCTAAGCTTCATCAAGCCGGAGCTCACAGATTCTGCCATGGAAGTTTTTCGAGGAAAATCTTTTGTTGCTTCAGTATACTTTTTTTTTTTTTGGATAGAAACATACATGACATTCCGGTTCTGCAGGAGAATTATACTTACCAAATTCAATATAACCTAATAAGAAATAGTAACTGTTTTTTATAATCTCAATTTATCATTTGGAGCCAATGATAAAAGCTGGTGATTTATGTACATCTAACACAGTAACATTTATTAAAAATCCTTAGAGTTGATATATAAACCCTATAGTTTGTTGTAATGTTGTCCCCTTTATTGTATCTATATACTTTAGTTTTGAGAGTATAAGTTTTGCTTTATTTGGAGGGACTTTTGAAGATTAAAGTAATTAAATTAAAGTTCTTAATTAAGAAGAAGATAATTATCTTGGGTTATTCTGGCCTGCCCCAAATGTAGTTATGTATCGTTAGATTCACAGAGTATAGCATAGATGAACAAGATGCAATATAAGAATTCAGTAAGAAAGTCATGGCCAAATATCAGTGAGCAGAGCTAACATCAAAAGTCTGTAAGAGGCAAAGAAGGGTTGTTTATAATCACCAAAGAGATTGCATTGTTTCTAATGCCTGGATTCCATATTTATATAAATGGATAAGTTTCTGTTGTTTAAAAATGTTTGTTATGATTTGAGGTCTCTGTACAATCCTCATTCATGTTGACTCTGACTGCTTGTATGTATTATGTATTTAGTAAGTGCAATCCTTGAATTTTGACTTTTCAAAAACAATTTTCTATGTGAAATTTACTTTGAAGAAAGCAAAAAAAGTAAAACCACGTTGTGACACTAAGTATGAATGTAAGTTTGTACCAGTTTTCACCTCCTCTAGAAACACCCTAAAAATGAAAATATTCTTTAGATAGGAATGATTTATAAGCAATCACATGCTGGATAATCATTTCTAATAACTGTGAGTGAAAAATATGTTTCTAACCCCAAATACATTTTGAGCAGAAGTAGTGTGCATACATCCTTAGCTCTAAGCCTCTGTGAGGGACTCACTTGTTAAATCACTCAGAAATTATCTATCTCCCTCTCGCCTCATCTCTTCCCTTTTCAGAGAAAAGACAGACTATCGTGAAAAGATGCCAATTTTACAGAGCTATCCATAGTATTTGTTATGGAAAATAGATTCTTGTAAGAGCAGAGACAGAATTTAGACTTTGGCCATCATGGAACAGTAGTTTCTACAGCAACCTAAAGAATGCTTGGCTCCATGGTCATAGCAGCAGAGAATCTAGTACTATATAATGATGCTTGATTATAATAATAGGAAAGGTACTGCCTAGAAGAAGAGAACTGGAAGGATCTTAGGACCCACTTTGGGATGTTAACCATCACTCTTGTCTATCTCCAGATTCACATGATGTTGGGAAGTGCTAGGGTACACAGGAGGCAGAAGGTTAACTGAAGGTGGGGCTCATGATGTGGATTTAGATTGCTGCCAATGATGTGTGCAACTTTCAGCCATTAAGATATTTTTATCTCCCCCAAATTCCTACAGGTTACTCATGCTCCTGTAGGTAAGTCCAATAACCTTATTGGTTTACCAAATAGGACTTTGGAGGGATTGCTTCTTTAGTTTGTTGATGCCCTATCTAAAGTTAATTAATATTTGTTTCTTTATCTTTAAACAAACAGTAACAACAAATTGGTGTACAACTGTAGGGCACGAGAGAAGCCTATATGAGATTTTGAGGAGCAGTCTTGGTCCCTGCTGTGCGTAGAAAGATATTCCATCTGAGGGAGGAATTTTCACAATGGCAATCCTATTTCCCCATGTGGAATAGAATGGCATGTCTTTTTGCTGTAATGAAAACTACACTACCATTCCCCCATTCTATCTACTTCTCTATTGTAAGAACCACAGGGCTCAAAGAAACCACAAGAAAACTTATGGAATCAACTAACCTGGTCTCAGAGGGTTTTCCAGAGACAGAACCAACAACTAAGGGGCCTGCATGGTACTGATCTAGGTCCTTTGAGTGTACATGCACACACACACTCACGCACGCACACACACACACATTATAGTTGTGTCTTTGATCCTTTTATGGGACTCCTAACAGTGGGAACAAGGGCTGTCTTTGACTCTTTTACATGACTTTAGAACCCTATTCTTTATACTGGGTTGCCCTGCCCAGCCTTAAAACATGGGAGGTACCCAGTCTTACTGCAACTTGATATTTTGTTGATACTCATGGGAGACCTACCCATTTTTCTTCTTTTTTTTGTCATAAAAATAACTCACCAAGTCCCTTAATGTTTCTCATATATGCTTGAATGCTGGACCATCCAGTGGGTCATGAAAAACAATCTACCAAAGGCCAAATACCCAAAGAAGAATGTTTATCTCTTCTTCCACAACTAACAGCTGCTGATAGTCCCTTAGTTAAGGGTGAGGCCTTGGCAAGCCCACCTCATCTATGGGGCAGTTTTGGCTGACTTTATCTTGTGAAGGTAACCATAGTAGCCCTGAGATATTGCATAATCGGTTAGCTGCCAAATTCCAAGCCAATTGTCATTTATTTGGAACAGAGGGTGATGGGTCTTACGAAGGTCTGTCATTCTCTGTAAAAGGTTCCACAGCATATAAAATACTAACTTATGAAAGTTTTTATAGATTTGTGGAGAGCATCTGAAAAAAAGCAATAGAAAGAGATGACAGAGAGTCTGAGAAAAGACATCCTGCTTGGATGGAACAGACAAACCCACCAGCTTTAATACTTACTGAACAAAATTCCAGAACCAGGGATGGGTTGCTTCCATATGGTCAGGTGGGAATCATAGACTCATGGGGAGAGACTACTGCCAATGTCAAGTAAATGCAATCTGCTGGTCAATTGCCCTTTTAATATTTGTGTACATACCCATAGAATACTGGTAATATCTGGCTTGTATGTATAAAGACTCTTTTCCATTGGGATATAGTCACTGGTAGGAAATTACAATCAAACTTCTAAGAATTCATGACTGCCCTTGTGGCATTCCTGGTCATGTTATACACATAAAGAGTCAAACACATAGCAAACACTCCAAAATCTTAGGGAACACTGCAGAAGGATAAAGAAAGGTCTGAATGTCCAACTAAAATTGGGGTAGTGCTGAGAGAGAAAAGTGACAGCCTCCAGGCATGGGCACAATGTGACCACTGGCCATCATGGATTAGAAGTTGCAATGATGACTTACAGAATGTGGGGTCCCATAGCAATGGCAACAGAATAAAGAGAATATAGTGACATCCAGGTCTCTGTTGATAATGGCACACTTAATGCTACATAGTGAAAACAGAAAAGAGGAACGATCATAAGGTCCATACTTGGGATTCTAGCCATGACCCTTTCTAGCTTCTCAGATGAGCATGATCTTGGGAGTGTTAAAATACACGGGACATATGCTATTAACTTAATGAGGGGTACATGACGGAGCTTTTGGGAGGTTGTACCCACGATTTATTGTGACTTTCAGTGATGGAACTGTTTTTGAGTCAAACTCCTGTAGCTGTCTCTTTCTCTGTCCTTAAACTGTAAGGAAGTCTTAGTAAATTCATCAGTTCATCAAGTTGGAATAGGGTAGATCATTTTTTTTAGCCATTGTGCCCTCTGTGGGATGAAGAGATGTTTATTTTCATCTCCCAAGAAAAGTAATACAGTAATGTTAACAACATACCATTAAAGCAAATATCCATTTAATCTATGTCCTTTATACCTTTCAAATATTTTGCCTTATACCACATAAAAACAAGTATAATTTATTAAATAATAAGAATTTTCTTCTTCTTCTTCTTCTTCTTCTTCTTCTTCTTCTTCTTCTTCTTCTTCTTCTTCTTCTTCTTCTTCTTCTCCATCATCATCATCATCATCATCATCATCATCATCATCATCATCATTATCTTTTTTGATATGGTCTTCTGTAATACAGCCCGGCTTTGATCTTGCTCTTTTGCTGAAGATGACTCTGAACTCTTATTCCTACTGCTTCTACTTCTAAAGTGCCAGTATTTCAGTGCCACAACACCTAAAAAATTCTTTGGATTCTAGTAATTGCATGTTTAATTCTGACATTATTACATTACAACCTAACCTTTGGGGAACAAAATCCTGGACTTTTAAAGGGTAGAGATCTCCTGGCTCTTTGTGGCCTAGGAGGCTATGAATACTAAAACTTCAGAGTTCCCTTCTGCATTTCTCAAAAATTTCCAGAAAACACAGAAAATAGCGTGCTGAACAAGATGTCCAGAGTTACTTAATGCCCATTACATCATGTCACTTGCATTTTTTCATTTTGACTGCACATAGTTGACTTTTTTTCTCTGACAGACTGAAATCGTTCTAGTGGGAAAGGGTGGTTTTGTAATGTTTGAAACCTGGCTGGGCTTTAGTTGTTTCTTGATAGTCATGTCAATGTTCTCGAGGTAGTGAGCAAAACATATCCTTAATCAAGGGCCCAGTTCACCCTGAGGTTAGTAGTAATAAAGATATTTTAATAGTATGGAGGTAGCATGTAGGGATTAGCCTGAGAGCTCAAGATACCCACAGTGTAGACATCTCAGGGAATTCCTGCAGTTAACTTGGATTTCCTCATGAAAAGGAAAGAAAAGACCAAATCCCTTTAAGATATTAGTACCAGGGTAATTTAGGTATCAAAACCTTTATTTTTGTATGTTCCCTTGGTATTGCTAAGGAGTACTCTATTCTGGCCATAGTGGCACTTGAACGTTTGTCCCATTTTCTAAAGGAGAAGATTGCTGTAAGGATGCAGATGTCTAAGCAGTTAATATCACAGCTTTCTTTGGTTGCCAGGGAAATAGGAACACTTGAGCTCTTCTGCAAAACCAATTTGCAAGCCTGTGTGTTTCCATTTGTGTTGTAACTGCCTATTGGTCTTGTTGTCACCGTCCTCTGGTCTCTCTGATTCTGTTTCAGTGTCTTAGTCTTCAAAGGGATTGTAATAAAAGATGCATGACAGATACCATCTCTTTTGCTTTTGCTTTTGCTTAACTATTCACTTCAAAATATCAGAACTTGGGAGAATCAGAACAGTTTTTTTCCTAGCTTTATTTCAGGTTGGCAATAAGTACTTTCCCAACCTGTTTGTATCTGGGTACCCCAGTGTTGTGTAAAACATTATATCAAGGAGATGAAAGCTTACCTTAGTTCCCTTCCAAGACTTAAGTTAATGCCTTTAGTTCTACAGAAAGTAAGGGCTTCAAGTGTTTTGCCCATCATCCACTTGCTTCAGAATAGTAAACACTTAATACTCAACAGCATCAACGTCACGGCTTGGGGCAGTTTTTAAGTCTGCAGATTATCTAACACAATTTTTTTTTCCTCAGGAGCACTACATTCTAGCGAAGGCCAGAGGTATAGGGAAGAAGGAAAAAGATCCAAGAGTTCAGAAAGACAGGTGAGAAGTGTGGTATTCAAGAGAAGAAATGATAAAGTATAGAGATGATAAAGAATTCTCACACAGTCAAAAGAAAAACAAAACCTGAATTTAATCACTATCCACCACTTCTGCTTTCGTGTGACACTAGACAAAATTTCCCTCAGCTTCAGTTTATTTTATAAAAACAATAAGGTTAACATTACTAACTCGTAGAACTAAAAGACATGCATACATGCATGCACACGAACACACACATGCACATTCCCACGTACTCACGGGTGTGCATACACACACGAATATTTATACAGATCTTAGAAAGGATTCTTCAGAATTTAGTTTCTTATGCATCAAATTAGGATAAAATGTGTATGGTTGTGGGAAACCCTCTAGGAGTAAAAAGACCTGGAAGTTTTGCCTTTGCTTTGTCACCATGTGCTGTGGACTTAAGATTTATTTCTTTAGATCTCACTTCTTACTGTTTAGCTGACTATGTGTATCTCTTCATTGACATAAAGCTCCCTCAGTATAAAACTCTACAAAGAAACTCACAGTCTTCCCTGTGAGCTTGTTGTCTTCCAGTGTTTGCTGGTTTGATGAGATCCTCCACTGGCCTTTTTGATATATGCAAGTCAGAAACAGAGATACCATCCTTAGCATCTGTTCCTTTACTTTTCAGAAGTCTCTCTTTGCTAAATCACCAGCATGTCCTCTTTAGAAGAGCATTCCCATCCGTTGAACATTCTGTAGAGAAGTCCATCTTTAAAAAATTTCCTTGATTCCATTTTTCAATAAAGTTGTTGAAATAAAAAAGTTTTGGGCTTAGAAAATTATCTACAGCAACAATTGAGAATGGATCAACAGCTAAGTCCAAACTTTTTTCTTTCTTTCTTTTTTGTATTTTTTGAGATTATAACAAAGTGACATAATTTTCCCTTCCTTTTCCTCACTTCAAAGCTTCTATACCCATCATTGCTCTCTTTCACTTTTAATGGATATTATATGGCATCTATAATTGTGTTTCTCTTCTTCTTTTCCTTGGGGTTCTACCTCATTTGAGTTTTTCTCATTGTGCTTTGTATCTAGTTGCTCTGCCAAACTTCCATATTTGCAAATTCAAAAGTCAATTTTCAGTCTGCATCTCACTGGGTGGGTATCACTCTCTCTCCTGAACCACACACACACACACACACATCTATATAAATATATGCATACACATATATGCCTCTTCTTCCTCCAACCTCTCTCTTTTTACCTCCAACTCTGCTTCAAATCATGAACTGTTTAATTGTTCTTATACATATATGTGCATAAATGTAGAAACTCAACCCATAGAGTCTGATTAGTGTTTTTTAAATTCATATGATTTCAGAGATGACCACTTTGTATTAGATAATCAACAAGGGGGCATCCCTGAAGAAGACTAATTTACCCTTTCTCAGTGGTTCTTAGTTGCTTGTAGTTTTTCATCTGGGTGGAGCACCAGGGGATTGCCTTCTTACAAGTGAGAATGTCTACTGATGTTGCTTTTGTTCAGGTTTTGTTTAGGCAGACATGTTACTAGCTCCAAATACCCAGATAGGATTACATAACCTTGAGTAACCACAAAAATAAGAAGGTAAAAATGAATCAAAGGATGAAGGTTCTAGAGAGCAGGACAGGATTGTATATTTTTATTTAAATAATCTATTTTTTTTGACATGCAAGTCAGAAACAGAGATACCATGCTGTTTCTATCCCTCTTCTCCTTACATTGCCTCCCCCTTTTCATCTACTTCCCTTCCTAGCCACTCCTCCTCCATCTCCACTTAGAATGGGGCAGGCCCACCACAGGATTACATAAAGCATGTTGCCTCAAACTTAGGTAGGACCTTACATCAAGGCAGGCCACACAATCCAGCATTGGAAACAGGCTACCAAAAGGCAGCCAAGTGCCAGTGAGATAGGTACTTGTCTCTCTAACAGTCCTGCTCTCACTGTTAAAAGCCTTACTAAGAGACAAAGCTACACATTGCTCTTTTAGAAATAGGTGTGTAAGTTACTCTCTAGCCCTTACGTTTCATTGCTCTGAGACACTAGTAACTCCTTCAAATTCCTTTGTGGATCCCCATTTATTATTGATTTCTCAGTATTGGAATGCCTCAAGCAAGCAAGTTTGAACTTCCTGTAAACCAAATAAAAGTGTATGTTTTTCTCCCAAAGAATTCCTCCCTATACAATGTCAACATTTTATTCCATTAGTGTTGAAATTTTCTTGTTCTGTAAGTCTGTAAACTTGCGACAATGTTTTGGAATGATCTAAGTTCTCAGCCAATGTAAAAACATTTGTATGTGTATTTTGGACATGCCAGCAAATGCTCACTGTTTATTCTTAACACAGCATTATATTACAAGGATACAAATGTGTAATGATTGATAATATAAATTGTATGGTAGTAATCAATCTAAATTATGTGCTAATTAGAATAGTATTACTTTCTTTACATACTATCTGGAATGTTCACAATTCATTTAAAACTTGCCATTATATAGAATCCTATTTGCCTTTGGTTATTAAGTGATTAACAACATGCCAGGAATAATGGGACATAGAAAGGAAGTATGACCCACAGTGTTATTTTAAGAAACTTCTCTCTCTCTCTCTCTCTCTCTCTCTCTCTCTCTCTCTCNTCTCTCTCTCTCTCTCTCTCTCTCTCTCTCTCTCTCTCTCTCTCTCTCTCTCTCTCTCTCTCTCTCTTTCTCTCTCTGTATGACAAAATATAAATAACAAATGCACTAAATGCTCTTAAAATTTTAAACATCTTCTTTAAATATCACCATATAAGACTAGAGAGATGACTCTGGTTCAAAGTGTTTGCTGCTTTTCTAAATGACCCAAGTTTTGTTCCCAGGACCCCACACTGGGCAGCATCCTACCTTCTGTAATACCAGCTTTAGAGGTTCTGACATCTCTTCTGGTTTCCACAAGTATCTGAATGCATGGGAGCATGCACACACGCATACACACACACACACACACACACAATCATGAATAGATAAAAGTCAAATATTCTTCAATGAATACCATTGTTAATGATAGGTTTATTTTATGATTTGGATAGTAGGTTTAAATTTCTAACGTAGTCATAAATATTTTACTGCAAGTGGAGAATAAGGGATGGGACAAAACTGTAGTGCATCTATGAAGCACTGAGACAGATTTCAAGGTTATTTAGTGGAAAGAGCCCTCAACTTTAAGAAATGCGAAATCTACTGTTTATTGAGAGTTGATTATAAGACAGACCTATGTAGTAATCCCTTAGGGTCTTATAATAAATTTGTGAGGTTGCTCTCATGATTTTTATTTTATAAGAGGAAAAGAAAGTGCTGAGGTAAAGTAGCTAATACAGGAGGTCCGTACAGTTCCAGGCCGAGTCTGCCTTCTCCCTGAAGCCCACCCTCAAGGTCTGCTTTTATGTCTACCAATTGCTTTTGAAATCTTAGAAGAAAAACTGTCTTCATATCATTATTGGCTTTGTGAATCTAGACAAATCATTTAAACTCTTTAATATATAATTTTATAGTCTATCAAAACAGAAAAACCATACAAATGTTCAAGTTATCTGACAAGATTCCAATGCAGATAGAATATGACAAATATTTAAAAATTGACAATGTAAACATTGAAAAAACTCAAATGTATGAAGAGAATTTGAGAAAGACTTGAAATGAAGCATTTAAGTATTTTAAGTATAGTCATCATTATTGGCATGCGATGAGATGGCCTTTCATAGTGTTTATTAATAGTAATTTTTAAGGGAACTACCATGGTGGTTTGGATGAGAAAGGTCCCCATAGACTCATAGGGATTGACAATGTGGGAGCTGTGGTCTTTCTGTAGTAGTTATGGCCTTGTTGGAGAAAGTGTGTCACTGTGGAGGCGGGCTTTAAGTTTCATATATGCTCAAGCCATGCCCAATATGACAGTTCACTTTCTGCTGCCTGCAGATCAAGATATAGAACTCTGCAGCTCCTTCTCTAGCACCAAGTCTGCCTTCACACTGCCATGAAGATACTGGACTAAAACTCTGTTACTGTAAACCAGCCCCAATGAAATGTTTTCCTTCATAAGAGTTGTTGTGGTCATGCTATCTCTTCCCAGAAACAGAAACCTAAGATGCCAACATAGCTGTATTTGTTTTTTAAAAAAGTAATCATGTTTATGTAACTTAGGGTTGTTACTTAGAATTTGTGAGCTGAATGCAAAATGTGCCTAATCTAATTATTTGGCCTCAAACAGATCACATAAATGAAAAAATTTTCATTCTTCTGATGATTGTATTTTTTTATGTAAAATCAGTTTCACAACCCTGTGTACATGCATGTGCCTGCACACACACACACACACACACACATACACACACACACACACTTGCATGGACAAATATCTAAGAAAAGAACATGTAGTTAATTGTTAGTTAATTTTTTTTAAGATCTATTTATTTATTATGTATACAACATTCTGCCTCCATGTATGCTCACATGCCTGAAGAGGGCACTAGATCTCATTACAGATGGTTGTGAGCCATCACTTGTGGTTGCTGGGAACTGAACTCATGACCTATGGAAGAGCAGCCAGTGCTCTTAACCACTGAGCCATCTCTCCAGCCCTGTACTTAATTGTTTTATAAAGATTGTGATTAAATATGGTAGAGTTGGCTTTACATAAGAGATGGAAGAATTAGAAAGACCAATGCATAGCATACTAGACTTAGCTTCAGTGTCCAAATTAAGAGTACTTTCCCTTTATTTTTCTGGAACTTGCACAATTCAATTGGTCACATTTAGCTTCCTCTTAGTCCTCATGCAAAGAAGCTTCTAGAACAGGAAAATAGTATCTGATCCATTTTGGCACCTTAGAAAGAATGTCCTTAGCTAGCAAAAAGAAGTGGTCTAGAAATGAGAAATCAGGGCAAAGCCTATAAATCTTAATATTTTTCCTCAACCTTTCAAAGCGTTTTTCAGGTTACCTGCATCTAGACAGATGATGCTATCTGTTTTCATATGACACAGAAATAAATGACATAAAACTGTTTCAGTGTTTTAATGCAAATTAGTTGTCATCTTGATGGAGTGAATTTACATCATGCATGCACCACTTGCTTCTTCTCTGAGACTGTCTAAAATGTCAGCACCATCAATGAATGGGCGATATTAAATTAGTACAATGCAAATAGCATAGCAGGAAACCACAAGGTTTTCAATAAGACATTACTCTTTTTAAATGAGGCCTATCATGATGTCATCCATGGACCTAAAAGTCTTTTAATATGTGAAGAGTGGGCTTGTGTAGAGCATAGTGACGTCCATTTCCTAATGACCATACAATTACTCTAGCCAAATTTAATATTTTCTGGTTTATCTTTGAGCTAATTTCTCTAATGATCACCAAATTGTGATTTCTATAAACTAAAAATTTCCTAAAATCAGATTGTGATCATTAGCTAACTCTGACTTCACCAAAGAATCACATTACCTATGTAAATAGGTTCTCTGTTTCCTTTAGGTACCACGTGGCATTTGTCTGAGCAAAGAAAAGTTCCCAAATCCCCCATCTTGAAGGAACAGACTAAAACTGACCAGAAAGGCAAAATGTGCATGCCTTAACAGAGTTTGTCTTGCTTTCTGAATGGCTGCCAGTAAACTTTGATTAGAACAACTTAGAACATAAACTGTTCTGCAGAGTTTATCCAGAGGGTGCTCCAAAGGAAATGTAGCCACTGGGCATTCATGTTTGATGTCCAAGATCCAGGGAAGCCATGGACCATGCTTCAGGCATCCAGATCATAGACTCTATAAAATTGTATCTTGGTTTAGATACAATGGGACAATCTGGGGAATAAGGTGATACTTGGAAAACAAGAAGCCCTGGGATAATGTTTAACAGGGATTGTGAAATTTTTTTCTATTTGATTCCAGACATTTTTAAATGACGCCCAATATTTTTGAATTCCAACTCAACCTTACATGTTATTTTTGTGTTTTGAAAGGAAATGACGGGCACAGATTTGAGGGATGTTGGAAAATGGAAAAGATTCTTCAGTAGGATATGAATTTATTTAACAAGAATTTGTTGCTATCCAATGAACTATGTTACAAGTTCCTTGGTTACTTCTCTGAACATTTATTGATTAATAATAACCACGGCAACAAAAACAGAAAAAAGCTGCCCAAAGAATCTTAGCCAGTATAGTTCAAAGGCCTAGGGGTCATCCAAATCAGTTTTGTCAATTCAATTTTTGAGCTCGGGGAAGACTTGAACATGTAAGTAAAGGGAATGATAATTTAAATAAAAGAAATGAGTATTTTAATATTATTAAACACCAGTTGCACTGGAAACAAAGTTAACAGTGTGGTCTTAGTCAAGGATAGCAGGCTCCTGCCTGTTTCAGGCAGTAACTAAACTTTGGGTAATGACTTTGGTATTCTTATGTACTCTGGGAATATAAATTTCTCTTGTTGCAAGAATATTTGTCTATATTTATCAAAATATCTTAGAAGATAACTCCGAGCCAGGTAATATGTGTGTGTGTGT
>NW_026067912.1:16466228-16476850 GCF_014885135.2 Alexandromys fortis | reverse complement strand
TATGTATATATATATGAATTTATCCTGAGGGAAAAATGAACTTACATATTTTTCTCTCTCTATTGCTGTGATAAAGATAATAACCAAAAGCTACTTAGGGAGGAAGTAGCTATTTTTGCCTACAATTTATAGACCACCATGGATAGAAATCAGGGCAGGAACCCAAGAGTAGGAACATGGAGGCAGGAACTGAAACAGAGGCAATGAAGAAATGTTACCTAATGGTTTAGTCACTATGGTTCATTTATTTATCTTTCTCTTTTATGCCTTTCATGGAGACCTGCCCATATGTGGTACCA
The DNA here is from genome assembly GCF_014885135.2 of Alexandromys fortis. Lineage (NCBI taxonomy): Eukaryota > Metazoa > Chordata > Mammalia > Rodentia > Cricetidae > Alexandromys > Alexandromys fortis. The sequence goes on along the minus strand of NW_026067912.1, from coordinate 16,476,551 downwards.
CCAACAGTGATCTGGGCCTTCCCACATCAATCAGTAACCAAGAAAATGTCCATCCACTTTGCTATTGGCCAATGTGATTGATGCAGTTCCTCAACTGGCATCCATTCTTTCTAGGAGATTCTAGCTTGTTCCCAGTGGACAAACAACTAGCTGGCACAAGCATATATTGAAATGAAAATAAATGTACAACATTTGTAAGATTAGGTTTTAATTTTTTAAATTTTATTTTATGTGTGAGTGTTTTTCTCAGATGTGTGTCTGTAAACCATGTGCATGCCTTGTGCCCACAGAGTCCAGAAGAGGACATTGGATCTCTTGGAATTGGAGTTACAGAAAGTTGTGAGCTGCCGTGTGGATGCTGGTTTTCTAAAAGAACAATGCGTGCTCTTAAACACTGAACAAACATCAAGCTCTAGACTTATTTTATAAAATGAAATTATGGAAATAAATACCTAAATAAAAGGAATGATAATTTATGTTATGTTAAATCTTAATATCATTAATCATCCTGCCTTTGATCAGAAATAAATATAAGGCCATATAATAAGAGAATGGGTTAAACAGTAGAAACCACTGGTAGAAACTCACACTTAGGAGAATATACATCCACATAAAAACAATGGATATAGCCTAGTCTGTTTAGATGCACAGCTTCCTGGACCTGGATGGAGGGGGGAGGACCTTAGACCTCCCTCAGGGCAGGGAACCCTGACAGCTCTTTAGACTGGAGAGGGAGGGGAAGGGGGGAGGAGGAGGCGGAAATTTTTAATAATAATAAAAAACAATGGATATGGTTATATAAGTTAACTTTTTTTTCTATGAGGCTTAAGGGAATTAAAAAAATTAAGGCTGAGAAAGTGTTTGTCATTGATCCCATCTAGTTAAGACTATACATGGATAACAACATCAAATCTTTTCTGTATATTTGTATAATATGTAATTGAGTTATATAGTGGCAGAAAAGAATATTGAAGAATGGCCAATAGGTTGCAATTTGAATTTCCCCTTGGTCCAAGGAAAACTGGCATTGCATTAAAAAGAAGACAGCACAATTGTAAAAAATGATTTTTAGAAGAATTTCTTAAGAATATGACCACATTTATAACCAGCACACCCACACATGTTTAGATAATTATGAACAGACAATGAATACAGAATTCACCCATCTTCTGAGTGACAAGTAATAAAGTAGGAGATGCACAGGAAGTGGTAAAAAGAACAGGATGCAACACCTTATGTGACTTTCAGGTCCCTTCCTTCAGAGCTGTTCCCTTCGGAGTCAACTTGAGCTTGATGCTATTAAATTAAACAGACCTACCCTGCAAATCTTGAAATATCCCAAGTTGACTTGACTATGTCCCTGAGTTTTCTCCCAATTCACTGCTGTTCTTTATGATCTTTCCTGAGTTCTGTCTAAGTGTGTGAGTGTATGTTTGTGCGTGTGCATGTACGTGTGTGTGTGTGTGTGTTCATAGCCTCAGGGTGCTGTGATGCCTCATTTCTTTATGTACTCTAGCAATTTCATCTCATTCCATGGTTTGTAATTTTATCCAAATTGATGACCATTTGTGAATCTTGTTCAAGTTTTCAGAGCATATTCATTCAACAAAGACAACATCTTTTCTCTGTTGCATTTTATTCTCTCTAGTACTGGCCCTACCCCTCCCACCGCCTTTCTGGTTTCTTTTTGTTAATTGACATCTATGCACTTACAGTCATAATGGTGGAGTCAGTTGTCTCTACCACGTATATGCTATGGCTTGAGCTCAGGGTTTCAAGCTTGTTGTCAAATACCCTTTCCTGCTAAGCCATATTGCCAGTCCCCAAATTCCAAAATCCAGACACTCTTTAAGGTATTTCTATTCTCTCTCTCTCGCCACTCCCCCATATTGGTGTTGACCATTCCCAGCTACTGATAGACCTGTGTAGTTGTCAGACTAAACAGATTTCTCTTTTTCTTGGCATTTTAAGTATCCATGATTACGAATAATCCTTACTGGCAATTCTACTCTCTGATCAGTGTGGGTTTGTATTTTATTTTTGTTTCTCTTATTCTGAAAATAAATGCTTCATTAAATAAAGCTAGACATACAAGTAATTCTAAATCTCTCTACTCCAGCCTACATTTTCTACCTGCCTTCAGCAGTTTCGAGGGAGTCCATGACTTATAAGGAATTGATCTATTGAATTATCAGAACCAGGGTACTAAGGGTTTAACTCAGAAGGTTACCATGCATATCTGTTTTTTTTTTTTAAATGAGTCTTTCAAATTTTATCTCTAGAACTTTGCAACTTTCAGTTTTTAATTTTTTAGGCTGATCATTACCTAATAGACTTTGATGGTGTCTCATGCAGTACGTTATCTTTTTCTCACAGAGGAATTTGGATAAATGTTATTTTCACCCTTTCCTACTTTTGTATAAACAATTAAGATTTCCACCCGCCAATACAAACATCCTTTGTGTTTTCAGTTTATGCTGAGGGACTGAGTCTGAAGAAATGCTGTACCAGCACTAAAACTAGCTTACTTCTGAGAAGAACATGGACAAATCTCATTTTAGAGCAAAACAATTTTAACTTACAGAATATCCTATACATGTATACATGAGATTTTTAATTCTGCAACACAGAAACAATTATGTACTATGCTTTGAAATTTAGTACAAATTCTGTTTTGCACAAAAATGTTTTTTTGTCACATATACATGTCTATATTCTTTCATGATTTCATACTTGCACACAACTCATCTCGGTCATCTCTCCCTCTCTCTAATTGTCCTCAGGATTCCCCATCACATTTCCCTAACAACTGCATGCATTTCCTTTTTAAGTTTTATTTATTTACTCTCTGAGTCAAACAGCATTGCCCATGTGTGTATAGTGTGAGGTCAACCACTGGAAAATTGGGAATTGACCAGTAGTCATACTCTTAAATATCAATGATTTTCCCTACTTAATAACCACAAAGTGCCAATTTCTCTTCAGGTAGGTGTGGGGTCACAGGAACCCCTTCCTCCTCTATGCTGGAATGTTTACCTGGCTTGATTTGTGCAGGTTTTTGAATGGGTAATCATAGCTGCTTTAGAGTTTACACGTGCAATAGTCATGTCAAATCCAGGGCAGCATTTCACAATACTGTTCCCATCCTCCTGCTCTTATATTTTTTCTGCCTCTTCTTCTATGATGCTCCCTGAGCCTTGGCTCAGAGCCTGGGGGTGGGTTGATAAACATGAGGAGTGGAGGAAGCCCAGAGAGGATGCAGAAAGAGTGGATGGAGTCCTGAGTGGATGCACTTTGTTGACATGGGCATGGCCTTGTCAAGGACACATTTGCCTTACCCATAGGAATTTGGCACCCCCACAAGCAGGTAGGTAAACCTTAGAAAGATGGCAAACCCTACCTCAAGTTTGAATGTGAATATTGACAGTGAGAGCAAGTATGAATATTGACAAACAACTTACCAGTGTATGCAAAGCCTAGCAACTAAAGCTTTTTCTCCTGGATATTTGCAGCCTAAGACTGCTCACCTCCTACTGAGACTAGCTAACCCATCTCCCTGTACTACACATAATAAATATGCTAAGGTTCCAGGCCATTGTATAGTAGGTGGTCAGAACACAAACTACTTGACTCAGCTTTCCTGTATATGTGCCTGGTTGTCTGTCTTTTTCTTTCTTTCACCATTTCTAGTCATGTTTCCAGGACCCAAGCAACTCAGAAAATTAGAAATAAAGTTGTCCCATCTATGGATGAGCACACACAGTTGCTTAGTCTCAGCACATTGAGCACTTCATCTCAGAATTAACTGCTGCTCACTGCAATCAGAGACTCCCCTGACCAAAGTTCAAAACAGCACAAATCTAGTTATACAAAAATAAATATTTAGAAGGCAGTTTGAAGCCTGGAGGGATGGCTCAGCCATTAAAGGATAGGCTCACAATCAAAAATATAGAAGGTAGTTTGATAAAATGAACATTTAGAAAATCCAACATCTATAGGTTATCGCCTGAGGTTTATGAATGGTGTAGGAGGTTCTTCTGTTTGTGTGTTGCTTTTATTAGTTGAATAAAGAGACAGCCTTGGCTTTTTGATAGAGCAGTCCTTAGGTTGGTGGAGTAGACAGAACTGGATGCTGGGAAGAAGGATAGACTGGCAGACACTATGATTCTCCCGCCTGAGACAGACACAGGTTAGAATCTTTTCCTGTAAGCCATGACCTCATGGTGAATACAGATTAATAAAAATGAGTTAGATCAAGATGTGAGAATTAGCCAATAAGAGGCTAGAGATAATGGACCAGGTAGTAACTTAATTAATACAGTTTTCTGTGTGGTTATTTTGGGTGTAAGCTAGCTGGGTGGGATGGAACAAAAGGGCTCTACGCTCTCCCTACTACAGATTGGCACCCACAGTCCCTCCAACTACAGTCATGGGTTTTTAACATGTTAGTAGTGCCGTCTCAGAATTTCTTCCTGTGAACTGGCTACAAATCCAATCAAGAGAGTAGTTGGTTACTCCCATAAACAGAATCGTCACTATTGCATTAGTGGGCACACCTTGTTGCCATGTTGGCTTATAGCATACAAAGTCCAGTGTTGGATAGGACCACTGACAACTTTTCTCCCACAGCAACCTCCATAGCATATTTGAGAACTACAAAACTGGGCAGTAAGGAGAATTTCATTGTTCATTAAAAATTTGATTTCCCTGAATCCTGCAACCGAAGTGTGTACTGTCTTCAGCAATAGATGGGCAACCTAAAGTGGTAGAGATAGCCAGCGTTGTTTTGGGGACCTCTCTGACACAGGTAAGCTGTGCTATGAACTCATTAAGTAAGTTGTGTCTTCTAAGAGTAACATTGTTCACTAATGTAATGTACTTCTGCTCAAATTCCTTCTAAAATACAATTTTAATTAGTGTGGTAGTTTGAATGTAATTCTCACCCATAAGCTTATGTGGGCCTGGCTCTATTAGAAGTAGGTATGGCCTTGTTGGAGGAAGTGTGCCACTGTGATGGTGGGCTTTGAGGTGTCCTTTGCTCAAGTTTTGCCAAGTGTAAAACTTAGAATACTTCTTGTTGCCTACAATCAAGACATAAGGCTCTTAGCTCCTTCTCCAGCACCATGTCTGCCTGCCCACCACCTTGTCCTACCATGATGATAGTGGACTGAACATTTGAACTGCATATCACTCAATTAAATGTTTGCCTGTATAAGAGTTGTTATGGTTCTGGGGTCCCTTCACACCAATAGAAACCCTAGCTTAGACAATTAGCTTACAAATTATTAGGTTTTGTATGGCTTCTTCATACAATCTTAATTTTTGTTAACCTAGTCCTACCCCTCCTTTACCCATCTCCTCTTCCCTCATCACCCTTAAACCTTTATCTCCCAGTGTACCCCTTCCCTTTCATATTTTGCATAATATCTTCCCATGTAAATAAACTCTTGTCTGTATTGTCATGTCAATAACCACATAGCTATTATAACTATTATTTTTAGTTGATTTTATGACAATTCATCATTTTCAATCCCTCAGATTCCAGTTTTCCACTTGTATAAATACTAAAGAAATAAATAGTGTGCATAAATATTACTTTATACCTACAGTTAGGGAAAATTTATAAAACTGAAAATTTTGAATAAAACTATATTATAAATGAAAGTAATAGCTTTACTAATGATCCCAAACAGGATCAAAATATCATTTTTCAATGTTTGTAAGAGCCTGGTCATTTATATTTATTCTCTATAATCAGAATTAAAATCAGAAATTTTAAAATGTTTATTACCAGTTATTTGTATTTTGTGTGTCAATAAATTACACATATGTATGTTTTATTATTCAAATTGTTTGCTCATTTTCAATTAGTAACTTTATCTAGATTACTATTCAAGCTGATGGAATGAAAGGTACCAGTGGTTGTAGCCAACTGTAAATTCCACAAACTACAGTACAAACTGGTCAGGCAAAATCTACCCCATTGTGTAATAACAGTGACACCACTGTTGTGAGGGAACCAAGTACTTTCTAATTGGGCATCAAACCTTCTTCACAAGAGGGAATCCTTTTCTGTTACTGTTAAGTTCTGGTAAAAAAAAAAAATTTCCATGCCTGTGAAGTAATAGGCCCAAGGAAGAAATATACTAATGTTGTTTGAATTAATTTTCATGAAAATTAGCCATAAATAAGACATTTCTACTACTCACTCTAAGTCTCAGGGGACACTGCAGAAGGGGTGGAAAGAACGTAAGATGCAAAATATAGGAAGAGGGGCTTAGAAATGCATTCCATTGAGCATAATACTACCATTCAAACCTGAACTCAATATAACTGCATTTGTCTAATTGGGCTTACACAATAATGGGGCAGTGAGCAACCAACCATAGATGGAAGAAGGTCTCAAGGGGCCCTGAATTCTCCTGCCCAGACTACTGACCACTGATAGAGTCTGAGAATGAGGAGTCATGGCCATTTATTGTGTACCCTAGGATACATCAGGATATATTGGAGAGTTCCACATTGTGATTATTCAGAAATATCTACTTAAACTCATTGGATTTCAAACAAAATACAAACACATATATAAATTTATATTTATATTATATAAAATATAAATACAAAAAATAATACCTTAGAGAATGAGGGGGTTGACACAGATGGACAGGAGACAAGAAGTGTTGGTAAGCCTAATTAGAAAGTACTCTACACATGTAAGGAAATATCAAAGAAGAAATTTAATAAAACTTAGGTTTCATAATTATAATATACATATAAAACAATAAATAATCTTCCTGTTTTTATTTTTTTAATTTCAGTATAATATCAATGCATGAGTGTTTACAATTTCCTAAGTATCATTATAGTCCATTTTGTTTTCTTTTTACTAGTATATGAGTTTCCCTTATGCTTTATATAGTTCTGAAAGAACTGAAGAATGAAGAACTTGTCAGGTAGTAATAGTTGGAGACATCAGCATACTATTTCTGATACTAGACAACTAGCTAGTCAAAGGGTAAAGGAGTAAAGGAAGCAGAAGCTGTGTCTAAATTACAGCTAACAGATCCAGCACATATTCAGAACATATCCAGACTAACAGCTTAGAGTAAACAAAATCTCCTATGTGTGCATGGTGATTAAACAAGTCTTGAAAATGTTAAAAAATATTAAAAGTATAGACAATATCTTTCTAGGCAAAGTTGAAGCAAAGCAGAAATCAATAGAAAACAAATCATGCAAAATTTTATAAAATAGTCCTCTGTATGTTTCTTAAGGATAGTTGGTCTTATTACAGATCTCACCTGTGTGCCCAGAATAATGCTTATACTTTAAGACTTTTCACTTACTTAACTTTTCTTTTGCCATGTAAGACAATGATCACAGGTCCCAGCTGTTCATACCTGGCATTTTGCACTGATGTTTATTCAGTTAGCCATATCAAATATGCTTTGTTTGTGTATTGTTACTACAAACTGGCTAGTTCTTTCTACAATGGCAGAATCAACAGCTATCTAACAGACCCACAAAGCCTAAAAATAGATACATTAAGTATTTATAGACCAAGTTTGCAGTGTCTTGCTCTAACAAACAGAACACTTTCAAGCATTATTAAAAACCAAAAAAGAGTGGATTAAGTCAAGTTAACTCAGAACAAAGGAAAGTTAAGTCAATTTTCTTTATATCTGGCTACTCACAAGTAGAGCGGTCTTATTTTCTTCAAATATCAGGAGGGATGTTTTTTCTTTCTGTCTCTTCACATGATCAAATCTTCATTCTGACACAATGAAGGAAGTAAAAGTCTAGAAGTATATGAGGATCAACAATGTACAAAAGCCAAGCTAGAACCATGGGATGATAGATACTTTCCACTGGTGTTGGTCAAATAATGAAGTCAATAGTTAGAGATGTTCATGTTTACACAAAAGCCTTTCTCATTGTTTTCTCTTTCTTTCCTGCCACTTTGAATCCACATTGTGTCAGTTTTGTTATTGTACAAATGGAAATTTAAATTTCAGCCTTGCATAATGTTTATGCTCCAAATAGCATCATAACTGCTATAGAAGCACACAAAACCTCTGGAAGACTATAGTTTTCATAGTATTACAGCAATGCTGTTAGTAAACACATAATTATATTGAACCAACTTTCCGATGCTGGCAAACAAAAACACGTAGCCCCTCCATGAAAGAATGATTCATGTGGCTGATATCTAAGATGTCCAAAGAGGACTGGATGATCAAGCGGCAGTAGAGAAAGGAAGCTAGCCTTCATGTGATGGATTCTGTTTGCATATCAACCACTTTGAGTTTTGCTTTTAATTTTTATTTTTCTATCAATGGCAATTTAGGGGTGGTAGTAGTCAATACAGCTTTTTATTATGTAAGCACGTAATTTTAGTCATTGGCAAGCTATACATATAACATAGAGTGTACTGCTTAGCTACATTCCAGGCATGTATAAGTATAGTCTTTCTATATATATAGCAATATTTGAAATATGATGAAATCAACTAATGACAGAATGTTAATGATACATCGCTCTACTTATGGAAAGCTTCTCTTTGGCTTGGAACCAATATGAGTATTTCGTGTCTCTTAAGGCATTCAGTCCTTTCAACTAGAGCTATTAACCCTTCACCAAGAAAAAGTACAGGAAGAAGGGGACTAAGTAACTCACAAAGTCATCACTAAATGTACAGCAGTAAGAATTTGAAGACATGAAGATAAACACCATTATGTTAGCCATCACACTAATATTTCTCATATGAACTTTTATGGCAAGGCTCTTGATCCCTAGGGTAGGCAGAACACATTAAGAAGGGTAGTGAGATAGCCCACTTTCTAGGAGAGAAAACTTAAAAAGTTTCTCCTTCCTTTTCTTTCTCCATTATTTCTTCTTTCCTTTCCTATACCTCTTTGTTTCATATTGGAGCCTAAGGCTGGTTTGTAGAACCAAGCTTTACATATAGACTTTTTTCTTTTTGTTAAGCTTTTTTATTTTCAAACAGATGGCTTTTCTTCTAAAATTTGATGAAAGTCTATAGTAAAGTGTTATAGGCAATTATAATATATAATACACTTATAATTCATTTAAGACTCAGTTTAAATGAGTTTTTTTGCTCAGCAGCTGCCCATAAGAATTTCCTAGGGACTATTAAAAATACCAGTGTCTGGCTTCCTTCCAGGTCAATTAAGTCAGAATCCCTGAGAAAAAGGTCTGTGGTGTAGGTATTCTGAAAACTCTCCTGGTGGCACTAAGACAGCCAGAGCTCAGTGGCCACCACAGGCTCTAACCCCCATCACAGCTGTCCTGTGGAGGCTGCAAGCCACTCCTTCAGATGGAGTTAGAAGTGAGGACACTATTGATTACTTGATGGTATTAGCACTAGGAAACTTGGCGCACTTATGTGAATATTTTTTTATTTAATCTTCTGTGAGTTCCTTCTTGATACTTTAACATTTTCCAGAAAAGCATCCTAAGACGTGGAAAAAAAAAACCCTCCAACATCAGTAAACTAGCTCCACAGAACTCGACAGGAGAATTTCCCTGTTTTAGGTTCTCAAGCATATAAGACAAGCTAACCCGTGAGCACAGGGACCGTGTATGACTACTGCAGTGGAAGATGCTTTGTCCTACTCAACCTGACCCAGAATCTCTTACATTGTGTTTTGAAAAATGTCTTTTAATTATAAGAAAGGAGCAGGGACTGGGGACAATGTCACCAGCATTCTGATAATAGGCTTGATGCTAAACACAGCAGCAGACTACTTACTTCAAGCTATCCCAAGGCCCAAAATGACATAAACTTGAGCCTTTTTCCCATGATGGAACAAGGCTGAAGTAGTTCATTCATGGGCAACATATGTGGAAAACATTAGTGCTCATTAGCACAGCACAGCAGAGTTGTCAGATGTAGTGGAGGCTAAGATTTTCCTCTAGTTTACTGCCCCCTCCGTACACACACACACATGCACACCACATACACAGGAGTGGCAGGGAGAGAGAGAGAGAGAGAGAGAGAGAGAGAGAGAGAGAGAGAGAGAGAGAGAGAGAGAGAGAGAGAGAGAGAGAGAGAGAGGATGAGTCTTCCAGTTTAAGAAAACAAAACTAAAACATATGCAAGTACCTTTTTCTCCACATTGTGACATTGTGTTTGTTGACTCGAAGAGAAAGAAACAGCAGGATGTATGCTGAGAAATACTATTTTTTTTCTTTTTTTTATTGAGAATAAGAAAAAAAAAGTTTCCGCCTCCTCCCAGCCTCCCATTTCCCTCCCCCTCCCCCCACTCTTCTCCCCCTCCCCCCACTCTTCTCCCCCTCCCC
>NW_026067912.1:16456091-16465984 GCF_014885135.2 Alexandromys fortis | reverse complement strand
TTTCAGTCACAGTCCAGCTGGCTTTGGTGAGCTCCCAATAGATCAGCCCCACTGTCTCAGTGGGTGGGTGCACCCCCGTGGTCCTGACATCCTTACTCGTGTTCTCCCTCCATCTGCTCCTCATTGGGACCTTGGGAGCTCAGTCCAGTGCTCCAGTGTGGGTCTCTGTCTTTATCTCCATCCATCACCAGATGAAGGTTCTATGGTGATATGAAAGATATTATTTGCTTTCTCTAGTTTTACTCCCTCTTGCAGCTGGCTGGTTTGCTGGATATCTCTAAAAATTCCAGAGGCGTTCCTTACCTTTCTCCTTGGGGATGCCCTAAACTGGGTGCTTTCATATGGCAACACTTGGAAATGAAGAAAAGGAACTGTCCAGATGATTTAGTGGGTCTTTCTGTTTCTTACTCTTTTTATTGGATGGAAATAGGAAGCACAAATTCAGGAAGGAATCTTGGCCTTCAATGCCTGAATAGAAGATACCCACATATTTGTTTTTACGTGCATTCCTTCATGTATAAATTTTCATCACAGTGAATTAGTACAACAGTCAAAGGAGAGGAGAAATGCTGGGAGCATGGCCAGGCAGTAAACATGGCCTTGTTACCTCTTGGCAATGGGACTGTTGGCCAATTCTGAGAATGAGATGCTGAGCTATGACAAAAGCTTTCTCTTCTAATCTTTGCCATCTCTTAACCGTCTTTCACATGGCATGATTTGGACGGTAACAAACAAGCACCTATTCAACACTGCTAAGGTCATTGTCGTAAATGAATTAGAAATAATTTCAGACCAGGATGAACACATCAGAGTCTTGTCTTAATATTTGATATAGAAACAGACATTGCATGACATTTGTGTCATTGCCCTTGAAACACTATTCTGTGATGAGAACACAAATGAGATTCTACGGAATCTGAATGATGTCAAGAGAAAAGAGAGAATTATGTGACTGAGATATAGTCCCACTGTGCCACACCACAGACTTTGTCCATCCAGAAATGCTGACCTTATCCTCAGCACTATGGTCAGCTTATTTTCCTTCCACAATATGCATTCCCATCTTTTGTTCCCCTTAAAACAAGCCTAATTGGCTTTTTGCTCTTTTCTTCATCCATGAAAATCATCTCAGTTTACATATGTATTTATATATGTATTCGTGGCATATGTGTGTGTGTGTCTGTGTGTGTATGTAAGTGAGATATATATGTGCATGTATATACATGTATATAATGTGAAATACTTTTGAGGAAAGGTCAAGTGATCTAATTATAATGGGAAAGTCACTTTGACACACATTAATTTTATTTGTTATTATAAATAAATAATTTAGAACCCATTATGTAGATCAAACTGGTCCATTAACTACTAATCCTTCTATCTCCTCTTTGCAAGTGCTAGAATTACAGGTGCCTGCTACCATGCCTGACTCTGATCTGATCAGAAGTTTTTCAAATGCAGGTTTAGAAAGTAGATGACAGAGTGTTCAACAGCAGTAATTAGAAAACAAATGCAAAAAAATTACAATGAAGTATCATCACACTCAAATTGGGTAACATCAAAATGATCTTAAAAGTTACAACTGCTAGTGAGAACAAAGAGGAGGAAAAACTTTACACTCTTGGTGAAAATGAAAATCAAAATATGTCCAAAGTCAAACAGGATGAATGTACTCCCAACTGGATGAACAGAATTGCCAAGTGTTCTAAGTGGAGGAGATGGGGGAATGGTCAAATCTAGTAAACCATGATCTAATTATAATGGGATACCCAGCAGAAGGTGTATTGAGTGAACATGCAAATGATTGTGCATCTCCTCAAGAATTGATAGATCCTCAATTTGTGGTAGCAGTCCTTGAACTAAAAAGGCAGTTGATGATGAACTAGCTTTCTAATTCATTTATCTATATATCACAAACGAGACTGAGATCTGAAGGTTTGAGAAACAGTTGAATTCCTCAGCTGGGCATAGGGAGTTCTCATGCTAGCATCCGGGTTATTCTGTATTTATCTCTAACTTGATCTTGATAGTTTCATGACTGTGGTTCCTGCTCCATCTGATACCTAAATATATCGTTTTCTCTGCAACCACTGTCTTTCTAACATGGTTATTTCTATGAATAAAATAGATTTCTGATGTAAAAGAAAGGAGTACAAAAACAAAATAACTAGGAAAACATTCCAAAGCAGCAACAAGTTGTACAGTGCTTGACTTGATTTTCTGACATTGAACTTAGCATATTGTACACATACATGTAGGAGCTTTTTGTTGTTGTTATTGGTACTGAAAGAAAACGGAATCCATTGGCTTGTTTGCTGCACAGACAGTGTTGATCTCCTTCTGGAATTACTGTGAGATTTAGAGTGCTGATCTGGAAGAAGCAATGTGGGAAGCAAAACTAGGATCACAAAGCCATGGAGCTACATTTGTCAAACTGAAGTAAACAGTGAGCTGATGAATACAAACTGGATTTAGAATTCACCTAATTTGAGAGAAAGGTATAATAGAAGTTCTTTTCTTTCCCTGGGCAAGTCTATTTAATAAATAAATGTTCTTCCTTTTCTTTCATAAGTACTCTTATGATATTTTACTTTGACAGAAATTAAAAAATGTGGCATAAACTTAACAATCCTCCAAGTCAATTATAATCACAGATTCAGGACATTGTTGTCTCCTATTTCCTGTTTTCATCTTGTTTTATGAAACCAGGTTTATTATTAGTTCTACGGAGGAACATCCAAAAGTTAAATCAATATCCCACATAAACTGGATGGAGTTCCTTGTTGCAAAATTTATTAGAATCACTTGTCTGTCCCTAGACACCAAAATTATGGAGTTCCCATGTTGAAAAACACTTTCCTCATCTACCAACATGTCCACCACCCGCTTCCTCGGCACACATGTTTTCTTTCCTGTTTTGTAAACTAGCTTCATTTTAAAAGCAGGTTTGCAAATTTAATATTAAAACCATATGGACTAGGAAAATCTTTTTAAAAACATGAAAAACCTGCTGAGAGGTAAGAAGCATAGAAAATGGAGGTAAGTGTATTCTTGTGGAAGAGCAAGCACAGGAAAGAGAAGCTATAGGTGATTCATTGCTGTCGCTCAGATTCTCTGAGGATTAGAGACAGACAGGCCCCCAGTAGTTCATCCTAAAGCCATGGGGAAACTCAACAGTTACTAATAGTAGCAAGATGAACTCATACCATACTATTTCCAAAATGAGTGAAATAATAAAACACTTGATAATCACAATAACACTAGTGTCTAAGAGAAAACATACGGTACAATATTGAAACCCACACAGAAACCCTATATAACCCTATAAAACAGAATTATTTGCAACTTAGTAATTTCCTTCTTTTCTCCTCCCTTCTCTTCATTTGTCCTTCCTTTCTTCCTTTCTTCCTGCTTTCCTTCTTCCACATTTGATCCCTTCCCTCACTAGCTTCCTCTTGCTTTAAGAAAGAATACTTAAACCTTCAGTGTTGGTTTGTTTGTTTGTTTTGTGCTCAACAAATATTTATTGGATGCCTGCGATGTGACACAAGCATGGGTGAAAACATTCCTTTTCCCTCTTGAGGGCAGGGAGAGAGAGAGAGAATATGAAAGGTTAGGAGCAGAGGAGAAAGAAAGGAAAGGAAAAAAGAGACTGAGGAAAGATTTAACTTTAACTTTGCTGGATAGATAACAGTGTACAAGGTAGAGACAGAACACGCATAAACAGCACCAGTATTAGACTGATTTGGTTTGGGAGTTCAGCAGGATTGACTGAGAATTTATCAGTGGAATCTCAATTAGCTCTTAACAAGTGATGGAACTTGTTAAACCTTTTCTCCCTTGCCTACATTGCTTAGAACCCATGAGGGGTTCATGAAAACAATTGAGTAAGTAAATGGTTCCATGCCATTGGTCTACCACATGGCTCTCAGATGTTCTAGGAACAGCTTATGTGTGGAAAACAAGGGTCAGAAGAGTGGAATGAGACCCCAGCAATGGTCATTGCATAGATCTCCACATTCCTGGCCTCTGCTTCTGACATCCTCCGGACATTAATACCTTGGTAGCTCTGTACTGACTCCAAAGCTTTGCCTCTGCTGTTCTGCTCCATAATTTCCCCAAATCATGATGAGATTACCAGTCTTGGTATTATTTCCTTACTGCACTGTAATTGCTATTTAATGTAGCTCCTTCCTTTTCACAGGATTTTAATATTTAATACTTATTTTCTTTTTATCTGGCCAAATTTTCTTTCCATTACTTTCAGCTTTATTGTCTTTAGAAAATCCTTTAAATTCTCTGCTGGAACAGTAGGGGAAATGAGGCAAAAAAGTTAAGAATATAGCACTAGAAATCAGGCCAAAGTTAATGCCTGCACCGTATCTTTGGAGTGAATGTCTGGTTTTATAGTTTTTCCCAGAGTGCACGTCATGAAATGAGCCGCAATTGATTGGAAATGCGTTGGAAAGCTTCATTCTTCTTTCCAAAAAAGAATGTGGGCGCGGGATCTCTGTAGTAACTGGAGTGCCGCCGGGGGAAGCGGAGCCTTTCCTGCACACTCACGGGCTCTCACAGGCTACTAGAGAACCTCACTCCTCTGACTCTGATGGTCACACATGCACACAGATGGTTCTGAATGACAAGGGAGAGTAGGAAGAGGGGGCCAGAATAAGGCCAGGGACAAGACTATGGTTGAGAAGTATGCTATGTCTCCAAATGATCTCAGAGGACACAAGGCCCGTGTGATCTCAGAGGCATGGTGAACACTTGACAGATGGCATGGGCATTTTATCATAAATCATAAAATACATTATTTAACAAATGTCAAATGTGTACTCGCATGCTTCCTGACAGTGGTGTAAATGTGGGGAATACAGAATTCTTTTGTAGATAAACATGTGAAAGGTACGCATAATCCTCTCTGCAACAGAAATCAACTCTAGTGTCTTCAATATAGATCCCATAAAGCTTGCTAGCCATCGGTATGGAAGACCCAATTCATCAAGTATACTTATCTTTCAATAAAAAAAAATGATCTCTAACCCTGGTAATTCCTTCTCCCCTAAAATAGCCCCTTGGCAATTTTTGTTTTAGCAACTGATTTCCTTTCCCAATGGCCACTGTGATTTGGAAATCCAAAGTTTCTAAGTGCTATCTATCCTTCTGGTAGCATATAGCGGTGCCTTTCTGTTCTTATTCTGGCTTCTGTATTTAGAAGAAGTCAGACAGCAGGTCACCATTTCAATAAGACAATGTCACATAATTGTTGGGGGTTAATAAGTCATTTACCAGAATGAGTTCTTGTCCTCCTATGGAATAATCATTTTCACACTCCTATGAAATCATAGCTTTGAACACCAGTCAAGAGTGTTAATTTATATTTTGGACTCCCTCCCTTAGCTGTCAGCATTTTCATCTTAAAGAGACAGGATCATCATTAGGAGACCATGTACATTAAGAAAAATCAGGGATATTTTCATGCTTGCTCTCCTAGCCCTGTAACCACTTTCCCAATAGATATGAAACAAAAATGTGAAACCTATAAATGAGTAAAAACCACCATCATCTCAGGACTGAAGTAACGTTAACCTAGGTCATTCTTGAGAAATTCAGCCATGAATGGTTGGCAACCAGAATCTTTCCTTAATTGCTGCCTGGGTGGGAAAATTCAAGTCAGTTTAGAGCAAGTTTGAAGAAAAGAAAAGAAAAAGTCTTGTTTTTCTAACATTTTCAGAGAATTAAGTTGGTGAAAGGTACTGGATTTAAAGCTCTTAAAAGTAATTTTCTTGAGAGAGAACATACATTTTGGTCCAAGGATGACAAAACTGATGACCCCTTGCAGCCTTAAATTGCTAGCCATTAAAGAGAAGACTGGTGTTCAGGTTTCTGCTGAAGCTACAAAGCAAACCCAAGGCAGCTCTGTAAATGATTTGCAAAAGTCATGATGAGCAGTAAAACGGTCAGTGAGTGAAACTCACAATGATGTTATCATAACCTCTTTGGTTTCTTCTTGTGTTTCTCCTTTCCCATCTTCTGTTCTCTGGTTCTGTTCCATGCCCATTCCCATCATCTCAGCAAGCTCTGACATTCTCAATGGTTAAACAAGAAGGTTCAGGAGTTCACAGACATTGTACTGAACTCCTAACAGTTCCTATGGACTCCATAAGATAAAAAGGGAACAGAACCACCACATATGACATAATTCCTAATTATTTATATCTCCAACTTTTTGACTCAATTTATTGACTCTTTAAGGCAATTTGCTATAATGTTTTCATACACTTAGTTCAATAATCAATTGTATTTAAAATGAGCCATTATCTGAGATGACACCTCACGGTTGGTGCTAATACAGTGTTCATCAGGATATTTTTCCTCACAATGGGAGTAAATTCTATTCCTCTTACTGTGATTATTCATAGGAATGGACCTTTCTCTAAACTTTAGAAAAATAATATCTGTTATTATCATGGTAATTCATGAACAAAAATACCTTAGATTAGGTTCATTAATATTTGAGTTTTTCTTTCTTAAAAAATAATTATTAAAAAAATAATTGTTGAGGAGATCTTGTTTATTTACCCTCTCAGAGGGATCTATATATGTTTCTCTTAGGGTTCTCCTTATTACTTAGCGTCTCTGAGATCATGGACTATAGTTTAATTATCCTTTGCTTTGCACCTAGTATCCACTTCTGAGTAGGTACATACCATGCTCATCTTTTTGGGTCTGGGTTACCTCACTCAGGATAGCTTTTTTCTAGTTCCATTCATTTACATGCACATTTCAAAATGTCATTCATTTTTTACCGCTGAGTAGTACACCACATTTTCTTTATCCATTCTTTGGTTGTGGGACATGTAGGTTGTTTCTAGTTTTTGGCCATTACAAATAATGCTGCTATGAACATAGTTGAACAAATGTTCTTGTAGTATGATTGAGAATCCTTTGGGTATATGCCCAAGGGTGATATTGCTAGATCTTGAGGTAGGTTGATTCCCAATTTTCTGAGAAACCGTCATACTGATTTCCAAAGTGGTTTTACAAGTTTGCATTCCCACTAGCAATGGAGGAGTATCCCCCTTACTCCACTTGTCCCCAACATAAGCTATCATTGGTATTTTTGATCTTAGCCATTCTGACTGGTGTAAGATGGTATCTCAGAGTCATTTTGACTTGCATTTCTTCAAAGGCTAAGGCTGTTGAACATTTCCTTAAGTGTCTTTTGGCCACTTGAGATTCTTCTGTTGAGAATTCTCTGTCTAGATCTGTACCCCATTTCTAATTGGATTACTTGAAATTTTGATGTCTAATTTCTTGAATTCTTTATATATTTTGAAGACCAGTCCTATGTCTAATGTGGGGTTGGTGAAGATCTTTTCCCACTTAGTAGGCTGCCTTTTGTATTATTGACTTATTATTCCTTTGCTTTACAGAAGCTTCTTAGTTTCTGTAGGTCCCATTTATTGATTATTGCTCTCAGTGTCTTTCCTTAGAAAATTGGAAGCACGGGGGTAGGAGGGAGAAGAAAGGACAGAAGGGGAGTAGGAGGGGATAAGGGGAGGTGAAAGGAGTACTTGAGGGAATGGGGATGATTGGGATGATTGAGATGGGGCGAGGACAGAGATGGAAAATACGGAAAGAGATATCGTGATTGAGGGAATGATTATGGGTCTAATAAGAAACCTGACACTAGAGAAATTCCCAGGAATCCACAAGGATGACCCCAGCTAAGACCCTTGGCAATAGTGGAGAGGGTGCCTGAACTGGCCTTGTCCTGTAGACAGATTGATGACTATCTTCAATGTCATCATAAAAACCTTCATGCAACAACTGATGAAAACAGAGGCAGAGATTAATTTTATGCAAACAATTTCTAAAGAAATGTTGATGTTCGAATAAGGGTTAAAGGGTTAGCCAGAACTGAAGTGAGTAGATGGGGAACTCCAGCGTGAGCTCTGGTTTGTGGAGCTCTTTGTTGTTGGGAAGAGCTCTTGTGGGCTTATTGTATGCTGGGCCCCTTAGAAAAGATGCTCAACACCTCAGGGACTCCTTTCCAAGTCTTTTCAAATTCCATGGATATGGATCTGTTCCACCTTGACCACAGATCAGAGAATCAGGCCTATTCTTGTTCTTTTCAAGTTTATGACAGGAGATTTGACCCAGGGTGTGGCTACTTACAGAGTGCTTGGCCTAGGGTGTGGTTGGTGCCCGTCTTGCCTCAACAACAGAATACTTAACTCAGAATATAGTTACTTAATGTTTCAGGTATTGAAGAGGTAATTAATCTGTTCTCTGTACCGTGGTAAAGCACTCTTTTGACTTCTGTCTACCCTCACTTTTGGATTGGAATATATAAAGCATGTGGAAAATAAACGCAGGTGAAATCAGTATTCACTGGATTGTCCTTCTTACTCTATTCTGTGTCTTTGACTTTTTCTTCTGCATGTCTGTTTTTTTCTGCCTAACATTTCTAATCCACATACCCCTACTCTGGAACACACAAACCTGTCAAGGCTGGACTCTGACAGTGGTTCAGACCCTTCATTTTGCACATGTTGGCTGGACTACATGCATTGTGTCCAACACATCATGTCCATGGCTTCTGCTTTCTTCCTAGATGAATCTTTGAAGACAAAGAAGATGGCTGTGCTATTTCAGGTCTCTCTCACTGAGCTTCAAAGGGCAATCAATTAGAAGCCATATGGCAGTGTCTGCTTTCTGTTAGATCTCTTGTTGGTGGTCATTTCACCTTTCAGCTTTAATGAGCTTACTCCAAGATTCCACATTGAGCCACACTAAATTCCTGAAGATATGTTCAAACAAAATCCCATATTTTTTTTAAAATTGGTATGGCACTCCTATGTCTTAATCTATGTTCGTAATAAATTTAGAATTGAAAGCCTTGTACCCAAAATAAAATTAAAAAATATGTTTTCCAAGTAACCCTGGTAAATCCAGTATATTATGCAATTCCAAGTGAATTTGATTGCTAGCAAACAAAAATTACATGTGATGTTAAGTACTCAGGAAAATGTAACATTAGAAGATGTTTGAGAAAAGGAATATAAGAAGTGCTTAAATTTCTTTTTTATTATTTATTTTTAAGATCATCATATAATTATATCACTTCTTTTTCCCTTTACTCCCTCTCATATAGGCCTCCTTTTTTTTTTCAAACTCATGGCCTCTTTTTCATTAATCATACATATGTATAACCTTCTCGGTCTGCAGAATGTTACTTTTAGGTATGCTTTCAGGGCTGATCATTTGGTATTGGATGGCCAATTGGTGTGCTCTTTCTTGGGGGAGACCATTTCTTCCCAGTCTCAGCATCTGTTCCTTTATTTGCCTGTAGTTCTTAGGGTTGAGGCCTCATGCTGTACCCCACCTCCGGACCCTGACCCTGTTGTTGTTATTAAGAACATGCAATTATCTTTTTGGGTCTGTGTTACCTTGCTCAGGATAGTGTTTTCTATTTCCATCCATTTGCATGCAAAATTCGAGAAGTCATTATTTTTTTACCGCAGCATAGTACTCTAATGTGTATATATTCCACACTTTCTTCATCCATTCTTCCATTGAAGGGCATCTAGGTTGTTTCCAGGTTCTGGCTATTACAAATAATACTGCTATGAACATAGTTGAACAAATACTTTTGTCATATGATAGGGCATCTCTTGGGTATATTCCCAAAAGTGATATTGCTGGGTCCAGGGGTAGGTTGATCCCGAATTTCCTGAGAAACCGAAACACTGATTTCCAAAGTGGTTGCACAAGATTGCATTCCCACCAGCAATGGATGAGGGTACCCCTTCCTCCACAGCCTCTCCAGCAAAGGCTATCATCGGTGCTTTTGATTTTAGCCATTCTGACAGGTGTGAGATGATATC
>NW_026067912.1:16387270-16455152 GCF_014885135.2 Alexandromys fortis | reverse complement strand
AGGGGGAGGGAAATGGGAGGCTGGGAGGAGGCGGAAACTTTTTTTTTTCCTATTCTCAATAAAAAAAAGAAATTCAAAAAAAAGAACTAAAAAAAAGAACATGCAATTAAAGTTTGAGTACAATTTAGAATAAATTTGTAATTTTGGAGAAGTTTATCTCTGATTTTAAGCCATTGTTTTCTGCATTTCAAGTATTTCTCTACTAGGAAGATGTCTACTGTTTGATGTCAACTCAAGCATATACGTTTGAATTCTTGTGGCAGGCTGACTTTATCAAGAAAAGGTTTACCTAATTCACAGTGCTGGAATCTCTAACATTTATTTCTTTTAAAAAATTTTTATTTTTGAAACAATCTTATTTTACTTATCAATCCCAGTTCCCTCTGCCTCCCATTCTCTGGCTCCTTTCACTTTCTCCCCACCCAACCCCCATCCCCACCCTGGAAAGCATGAGACCTCCCATGGAGAGTTAACAAAGTCTGTCACACCACTTGAGGCAGGACTAAGGCCTGTATCCAGGCATCCCTCCATAGGGAATGGGTTCCAAAGAGTCAGCTCATACACTAATGGTAAATACTGGTTCCACTGCTAGTGGTCCCACAAATTGCCCAAGCCACACAACTGTCACCCACATTCAGAAGGCCTGTATTTCTAATGTAAGCTGGGCATCAATAGAGGAATTTATGATTTTGTATTGGAGAGTGGGTGCAACAGAAAGAAGCCATGTCTCAAATCAGACAACATGCTCAAGAGTCTCGTGCATGCATTTGCATCAACTCAGTCTCCCAAGACCCATATTCATTCCTGAGGGTAGTAACTCCAGGGACCTCTAGATCTCCTCTTTACCTCATCTTAAGAGCAGCTCCCACATTACCACACTGTGAAGTCCTGTTAACAAATTCAGTTTTATCTGAAGTTGACAACCGCGATAGCATATAATACACATAACGGTTAGGAAAGGAACAGATGCTTCTGGTCAAGTTTTCAGAAGTTGGAATTAACCTCAGCAGTATTATTTTATAGCCACTAAGGTTTCCACTGCTATGGATTTCAAGACCTATTTTTATTTTATATGTTTACATATTTTATTACCATAATTTTATTATGGTATTTGTAGATAGGAAAGTATTTTTATAAGAGAAATTTTGTGTCTTGATGTTCTAAAGGAGTACCTAACATTTTGAAGCTCTGTTCTTAAAGTTTATTCAGGAATATAGTTAATTCCAGTGTCAATAACATAAAGCATGACTGCCTTCTTAAAGTTTTAGAAGTAATGGGATCCACTGTCAACTTCTGACTGAAGGAACCTTACTAAGACCGTCATATAGAAATGTGCCCTTATCTGGGTACCGTGCTGGTGATGTTTACAAGAAAGATTTATTTGGGTTAGTTATTACTGCTATATCAAATTCCCTTGGTATTTAGTTTATATAAAGAAAAGGTTGCTTTTGACTCACAGATTGGGAAGTGTTAGTCTGTGGCTGGCTGGTCTCATTGATTATGAACCTGT
Source organism: Alexandromys fortis (assembly GCF_014885135.2). Taxonomy (NCBI): domain Eukaryota; kingdom Metazoa; phylum Chordata; class Mammalia; order Rodentia; family Cricetidae; genus Alexandromys; species Alexandromys fortis. The sequence goes on along the minus strand of NW_026067912.1, from coordinate 16,453,642 downwards.
CCTGAGGAAGTACAGCAGAGCTATTTGCTTATAGTCAAGATACAAAAGGAGAGAGAAAGAGAGTGGGTTTCTTAGTCTCCTTTGTGGGAATACTCCTAATGACCAGGAGATTTCCCATCTCACAACACTTCTTAGACTGTCATACCAACATGACATTAATGCTGTGCCTTTAGAGGCCATCTTTAATGCTGTGCCTTTAGAGACCATTTAGTATATTGACTGTATCAAACTACTTCATACTTCTTTGGCTCTTGGGTTGTAATCTGAAGCAAAGTCCTAGAGGAAGACCTGTTGATATTCTTTTCTAAATAATCATGATGTCGGACTGCCTTTTAAATATGTATGCTATACCCATAGACTGAAAATGCTCTCAACCTTGGTCAGAGAAGCTTCTTCTTTAAGTGAGCAGCAGTTAATGGAGAGATGCATGCTTGTTGAAGAGCTGAGAATAAAAGACTGTGCTCAGCTCTAAGTGGGATGTCTGTACTAATGTCTGTACTAGTGCCCCCCCCCCCCCCACCCAGGGCTCAGGAACATTGTAGAAGGCAACACAGAATTTAAGAGCTGGAGAATGATGAGGAATGTTACAAAATCTCTTTGGGACATGAAATAGCCATTGTTATATGGACTTATAGCAGCAACAATTAACTGCACAAGACATGTACAGCATAAAGTAATAATTCCACCACATTTGGGGGAGTTGATTTTCAGGCCTAGCCTGTCACTGGGGAGCTATTGGCAGCTGTTGCTTGCTCAGGGAAGGAAAATCACTCTTCTTTGTGATGGTGGCCTTTGGTAGCTTCCCATGCTCCAGTGGATATCCTCATATCCATGCACACATGGGCAACACTAATGGATTCGGTGAATACTGACAAACAAAACAAAAGACATGAAGTTAGGACAGGCAGTTGTTGGGAGGAAACTACAAGGGGGAAAATGGTGTGGATATGAAGAGATTTCATAGTATACAGGTGTGAAATGCTCAAGATAAAGAACCATGAATTTAAAAGTCGGATAGTGTTTTAAATGGGAAATAGGTAAAAAAAAAATATTCTGCAGAGTACAGGAAAAGGCCATTTCAACCCCTTCAGCATGATTTCCATGAGTAGGGATCTTCCCTAGAGTCGGAAAGTAATGGAACTGCTTAGACTTATTTGATGCTGACCATAGCACATTGGGAATAGAACACTCCCTTAGATGTTCAGTTTATGGCAGACATTGGTGAAGGGCAAGGCTACGATTCAGTTGAGTCACACAAGATAACTACTAAGTGGCTGGAGATAGTAGTGCTAGTAGGTCTCAGAATTCATTGGGAACCATGCCAATGGAAGGATATATCAAATCAATTTCAGATCACTGTAAGAGCAAAGCAGGCATTAAGGCCATACATGTCCAGTTAGTATGAGAGAAGAGACTATGTGAATGGAGGAGCCGGGCATCCCTGAAGAGCACAGAGGGTCTAGCCACCCACAGAGGGAGAGAAAAGGATCCCTGACAAAGAGAACTTCTGTGCTTCAGTGTCCGGTGGCCCTGGAAACAAGGGGTGCATAAAACAGACAGGAAGCTGGCCACATGGCCTTTTGAGGTTTTTTTCAGGTCTGCTTTTGTGATTTTCAAAGTGGCGGGAGGGATGGTGTCATGTAACCACTCAATTTCCGTTGTCCAAAATGAAAGATATTTTGACCTGAGATCAATATGATTTGATTACCCATTTTTATACTTATATGCCTTGCTTTGATTGGTCAAGAAGCATGAAGTAGAAGGAAGTTTACTCTCTAAATTTGATCAGTTCCTGAAGATCTTTCTTTGAGACAGACATATCAAACGGGCAAACCTAAACAATAAAGCTCCCTGACATCTGTGCCAGTTCTGTGTGTTAGTTTTCTCTCTGGCACGCATTTATAGAAAGAACAGGTACAGAGGACCCTGACATCAGAGATGTTTGCTAGGGGAGGAATCTAAATGGGTCAGAATCAGGCTGAAAACCCATGCGTTTTATTTTAGCTGAGGCTCCCATTGTCAGTTCATCTTCCTATAGGTGTGTTGGCAAAGTCTGCCATAAAGGTGGCTGACTGTGCTGACAGTGGAATCGAAGTCTAAAAGCAATAATAGATTTATGCAGATAATAGGAGTGAAGATAATAGGAGAGACCCTATTGCTCCTCTGCAGATGATCATTTTGCAGCCGGGCAGTAACATCAGTGGGTGGTGGCTGCCCTCAAAAAAACACTCTATTGCTGTCCATGTAATTCAAACTCAGATCCAAGACCGGTTCTCAACATCCAGTTTCAAGCAAAGGATTACTTCAGATTCCTTCTGTCATAAAAATTGTGGGATGGATGGAAAAACCCCTCTACTATCCAGTATTGCCTCTGTGGCTGAGATAATTTTGTAGACTCAGTAGTGAGTAACAAAGTAATGCAATAGTTTGTAGCTACACTGAGGTCCAGGGCACACTTATTTATTCCTGCGGAGTGGAGCAATTCTCTCTCATGTTCTTGGCATGCTGAAAATACCAAAAGTTCAAGCTGGACTGGCAGGTTAACACTGGGACATTCCTGTGTTCTTTCTAATGTCCGTGATTAATCTTACATTGCTTAGATTTTGAGCATAGCTAAGAATTAAAGTCACTTTTTGAATATTTATGTATAACAGAAAACCGCCTCGGCAATTTGGCTTGACAAGATGCTGAAATGCTCTTGATTTTATGGAATTAGTTTAAAAGTGTTGAAGTTTTAAACTTTTTCTAAATCAAAACACACAAAACAGAAAGTTTTGAAGTATTGACATACTGTATACATACCCCAAAACTCAGAGAAAATGTCCTGGCTCTAACATTTGAAATCACCCACAGTTTCTGATGATAATGAGATATTCCCTTGCCTTCATCCATTGCTTTTCTCTTCCTTCTAATTTCTGTTTTAAGAAACGAAAGAATAATGTTGAAGTAAAATTCCATGGAGAACAGATCTTTAATCATGAACACCCTGGTGACTTAAAGAAGATTCTGTGTTTTTAGGTTCTAATGTTGCTTCATGGAACCCACAGCTTTAAGTTTGCCCTTCTGCACTTTGGCTGCAGAAGGCTGCTGGCTAGCTTCAGAATGTTCCTGAATTCCCAGCTCTAACAAGCACCCCACAGAAATGGAAGTACTCCTGTTAGACACAAGATGGCAGTAGCACACCGTTTACATTTAACATTTCCTTAGAGGGACTCTAGTTGCTGATGTTGATAGTAATTATTTTGTGGTAAGTGAAATTTCTTCTGGAAGGCAAGAGAACAGGGCCTTTAAGAATCTGACCAATGTCATAATAACTTTCTCTTTACTACCCCAATTGCTATATTTATACATTTCTGATGTAGTTCTCCCATGACCTTCAAGATGAGCTGCTCAGAAGAAGCAGAATGATACAAAAAGTTCAACTATCTCCATGTCAAGTAAAGGAAAACATAAAGACATTGAGGCCAACCATTGTGAAGATGGCAATACTTCAGTAGCCTTGGAACTGCGTTCCGTGTTTCCAGAACTAAAGTAGGGTCGTGGTGTCGTTACCGATGTTCAATTAGGTTCATGACAGTTCTTATTAATGGGCTATTTTATTTTTTCTTTTATTTTAGGGAACTTTGAAGCTTTGTTTTCTCTCGTTTTATGAGTTCACTATACACGCAGACTTTCTCAACTTTTAAAAGAAAGAAGGATTTAAGGATATAAGCTTGCCCTTACTCGTTGTTTTTGTTTTATTAAAATGTAGTAAGCTACAATATCTATACTTGCTTGCATCCATTAGTCATTCAGTTAAAAATATGTAAGAAAACTTTAAAAAAAAAACAGAATCACATAAGGTTTCAATTCAAGATTTTTTATTTGTCTTTAAAAACCTTAATAAAAATCCAGAGGAATGAATCCTTACTCTGGCATAGGAACATATTAAGTTGCAAGTATCTGCAAGTGGTTCATGAAAACTTGAAAATAATGGTGCAGGGGGAGGAGCCTAGGAGTTCTAGAATTCTGATTTAGAGTTGCAACTTCCCTGTTGGCAAGGAATTTCTGGTGGTTTCCCAGAAGCAAATAGCTACCCCAGTGCTACAGAATGCAAGGTGGCAGAGCAACTTCTCAAAACATTTTTACTTTTAATTTGCTCAAAATTTAGAAAGGTGCAAAAAAAAAGTAGCTAGAATGTACTAAAAGCAATTGTAGAAGAGCTACATGCCCCCCCAAACTTCACGGCAATATTATAGGGTAGGAAGCAAAGAATGTATATTAGGAAAAAGCCTACTATGCCAAGTTTTGGCTTAAATTTAAAAATTTAAAAGTTTTAATGTCTATTTTTATTGTATCATTTATAAGTTACTAATAATCTTTTAGTGAATTCTTCTTGTAATTTAACAGTGAATATGGTTTTTAAAGTGAAAGTTTTGATATTGTTTTAACATTCGAAATTCTAGCAGACATCATTTGGAACAGCACTTCAGTTGAGATTTTGTGTGTAGGCTAATCTATGTTAACATCAGGTCTCCTGAAATAAGCTAAATCTCTAGAAGAAAACAAGTATAAGTCTTTTGATTAGGAAAAAGTATCAATGAGAAGGCTATATACTCTAAGTGGTCAGTATTTAAGAATTCATGACCTAAGGTCAGTGTTGACTACTCCTGCAGGCATGATACAAGAATGATTGCCTGAATGTATCTGAAAGTATCAGGGTAATAAAAGTTTATGTGAAACCCTGCCACCTATAAAATATTTAGTTGTTTGAGCCTTGAAAATTTGTGAGAAAACATACTTAAAGTTAGTAGAACTTGAAAAAAAAAAAAACCTCTTGCGTTGAATTGCTACAAGCATCTCCCATTCTATTTCCACTGTGAATGCTTATAAAAAGGTAAATATCTAATAGCAGAACAATAGATGTAGATGCTAGTAACAGGATTGCATTTCTGATAGCTAAATGCCGAACAAAATTCCAGTATCAGACATGAAAACCTCCTTTCAGGTTATTGGTCCAGGTAACCTCCAAAATAATGTAGGCTATTGCTGTTGCCCTTGGATTTTTCCAAGAGGTCAAAGATAAATCAAAGTTGCTAAAAATACTCTTAGGATTAAGTCTTATATCTTGGGATGTAAGACTCAGATGATTTCAGCTGAATCTAATCTGAAGTCCTCCTTCTTGTGGACTACCTTCTTTAGTGCCAGAAAGAACTATGCAAATTGCCAAAAGAGGGAAGCAGTCAATAGGCCTATTTTGCTATAACAACTATGAAACACAGTGATGACTGCCATATCAAGTTATCCCAAAATGCAATCCTGGCACTCACAACTTGCTGGTAACCAACTTCTGAGTAATTGGATTTAGAGCGTACTCACTGAGAAAGAAATCATACCTGGTACTGGTAATTTAGCCAACTACTTAGAACCAGTGATGTCATAGATCTTGGAAGAGAGCCTACTGCCACTACTTTACTGACATGGTTTCTAAATGTATTCTAAAACTTATGCCCACTGATAAATGTGGCTCTCATCCTATATCAAAGAAGCTTTGCAACACACAGACATCCTTGTAGAAAAGTATATCTGGTCATAATTCAGAGATCAACAGATTGTTAGGAGCCTAACCCTAACAGATACAACACAGCTCCTGAAATTAAAGTTCAAGGAACATTACAGAAGAGGGGGCAGAAAGATGGTAAACACCAGAGTATCTGCTGTGAGATCATGACTTCTAGAATTGACCAAAAAGTTACACACATGATACTTCAACAATACGGTTTAATAAGACCCAAACAATGACAGTCCCAATAAACATAGTGATGAAGAAGTGGGAAATCTCACGGGTTGGCACCCTTAGGCAGAGAACTATAAACAGCTGTAGGCAAGAAAGGGAAAATTTGCTCTCCAGGCATGACAGCCCTAACTGGTTATTCAATACAAAGTAGTCAACCTGAAATCTCCCACACTAAATAAACTCCATAGGTTGTATTTATGTGAACACTCACACACAAACACATTATTATATATTGTATATATATTACATATAATATTCATATTTATATTATATATACACATAACATATATGTATATGTATTCATCGTTGGAGGGATGAAAGGAAATGGAAGAAGTGATGTTAATCATACTTTAATTAAAACTTTTAAAATGAAAGCAAAACAACAAAAAACAGAAAATAAGGACATTCATAATGTCTAAATTCTGAATGTGTTGATATTTGACATCCTTCAGGCTAGCAAAGTCTACTGGAAGGACAAGAGGCCAGAGAGTTGGGATAAAGTTCTGTTTCAGTCACAGTTATCAGCAGACATGTAGATATAGTTCATATAACTTCTGGGAACATCCACCATCCAGCTCATTAAGTGTCCCCTTCTCCGAATAGCAGGAGTTCCTTTGTCCTGCAAAGGTCAGAGGAATCAGCATGACAGCTCCCAGTCTCTTTGCCTGCACACCGAATCACAGAGGGCATGATTAAGAGAAAGCAGATGTGTTTTACTCTACCCTGGAAACTGGTCACTGCACTTAGGGCTCCTTTGGATACCTGCTCACATTAGCCAATTGACTTATGTCAATTATTCTCTGCTTCTAAATTTTAATATTAAAACTGATATTCAAAGGTCCTACAAGTCAAAATTCACTGTTTAATTATAAAATGGATTTGCCTAAAGACCAGAGACTTATTAATACAAAAGGTATGTAAGAAAATAGTCAATTTTGATTTTGTTTATGCAAGCTTCAAAACACTAGCAAAATGAGGTCTTCAGAATACATGTTTTTATTTATTTGTTTGTGGTATGCTTTATGTGCATGGTGTATGTGTTTGGTACATGCACATGGGTAGGTGAGTGTGTGAGGAGATGGGTCAGGATACATGTGCACATGGATACCAGTTGTCTTCTTCAATCACCTATGACTTCTTTCTTTGGCAAAGGGTCTCTCATGGAACCTGAAGGTCACATTTGCTGTTAGGTGGACTGGCCAGTGAGCTCTTGAGTAAAGTTAACATACTGTAATAGATTTGGCTTTGTTAATGCATAAGTTATATCAGTAAAAATATTCCAAATATCTGAAAGGTAGATTTAAATTAGCCAGTATATGACATATTAGAGAGAAGCATTAAGTGGTTCTTCCTTTCTCTTCCTTCCTTCCTTCCTTCCTTCCTTCCTTCCTTCCTTCCTTCCTTCCTTCCTTCCTTCCTTCCTTCCTTCCTCCCTCCCTCCCTCTCTCTCTCTCTCTTTCTTTCTTTCTTTTCATATTTTATGTTTTTTCAAGACAGGGTTTCTCTGTGTAACAGTCCTGGCTGTCTTGGAACTAGCTCTTGAGACCAGCTCCTCAAACTCAGAGATCCATGTGTCTCTGCCTCCTGAGTGCTGGGATTTAAGGTGTGCACCGCCACTGCATTGCTCTCTTTCTTTTCTTTTTTTTTTTTTATAGAAAAGATACTTTCTGCTCATGTAAACCAGTTCCATTTTGAGTTAAGATTTGGAGGAAGAAGCATGTCGGATTTATTGAGATTTCACCACACACACAATGTCTTATCTATCTGTCTGTCTGTCTATTTTTTTCTTCCCTTCTCAGGGAAATGTGCTATTTAAAACCCATTGGAAGTTATTACCCATTAATACTGATGGTATAGAAACCATGCCCTACTGTGTCTTTTTTTTTTTTTTTTTTTTTTTTGGTTTTTCGAGACAGGGCTTCTCTGTAGCTTTGGTGCCTGTCCTGGAACTAGCTCTTGTAGACCAGGCTGGCCTCGAACTCCCAGAAATCCGCCTGCCTCTGCCTCCCAAGTGCTGGGATTAAAGGCGTGCGCCACCACCGCCCGGCCCTACTGTGTCTTACACAGAGGAAAATCTCCTTGGTAGAATTCCAACAAGAGAATGATGAGAAAAAGCTTATGAAGTGGGGAGACAGATGAACCAGATGGACAGATGGAATTGCTTAATGCTTTAGGTGGTAAAGTAGTCGTGTCTTGACTTCATATTAAATTTGAACAAATTCTCTGTTATCACAGAGATCAAAGTTAAAATGATATGATTATAATTATTCCTATAGCATGATCACATTTTAAGAGAATAAATGGTTTTTACAACTAAGTAGTAGTCATTGTGTAAATGGACCACATTTTCTTTATTCATTTTTGGTTGAGGGGCATCTAGGTTTCTTTCAAGTTCTGGCTATTATGAATAATGCTGCTCTGAACATAGTAGAGCAAATGTTCTGTGGTATGAGTGTGCCTGCCTCCGGGGATATACCCAAGAGTGGTATTGTTGGGTCTTGAGGTAGATTGATTACCAATTTTCAGAGAAATTCACATACTGATTTCCAAAGTGGCTGTACATGTTTGCATTTCCAACCAGCAATGGAGTAGTGGTCCACTTGCTCCACATCCTCTTCAGCATAAGCTGTCATTAGTGTTTTTCATCTTGGCCATTTAGACAAGTATAAGATGGAATTTCTCTGATGGCTAAGGAGGTTGAGCAATTCCTTACATGTCTTTAGCCCATTTGAAATTCCTCTGTTGAGAGTTCTCTGTTTAACTCTGTACCCCATTTTTTAAATTGGATTATTTGGTGTTTTGATGTCTAGTTTGTTAAGTAGTTTGTATTTTGGAGATGAGCCCTCTGTCAGATGTGGGGTTGGTGAAGATATTTTCCCATTCTGTCATTTTGTCTTATTGATTGTGTCCTTTGCCTTAAAGAAGCTTCTGAGTTTCAGGAGGTCCCATTTACTAATTGTCAATCTCAGTGTTTCTGCTACTAGTGTTATTTTCAGGAAGTGGTCTCCTGTGACAATGACGCCTTGAAATTTTCAGGCAAATGGATGGAGCTAGGAAAAAAAAATCCTGAGTGAGGAAATCCAGACCCAGAAAGACAAACCCATTATGTACTCACTCATAAGTGGATATTAGATATAAAGCAAAGGATAATCAGTCTACAGTCCATAATTCCAGAGAAGCCAGAAAACAAGGAAGACCTTAGGAGAGACATACATGGATTTCCCCTGGGAAGTGGAAATAGGCAAGAACTCCTGAGGATATTTGGAGTGTTGGGAGAGGGTGAAGAGTGAGGAGGGTAGAAGGGGAGTGGAGAGGAGAACAGGAGGATTTGGGAAGATGGAGTTGAGGGAAGGACAGAGAGGGAGAACAAAAAAAAGATATCTTGAAAGAGGGAGACATTATGGGGCTAGCAAGAAATCTGGCACTAGGGAAATTCCCAGGAAATCACAAGCTTGACCCCAGCTAAGAATCTAAGCAATAGTGGAGAGGATACCTTAACTGCCATTCACATGTAAGCAGATTGATGACTATCTTTATTGCCATCATAGAACCTTCATCCAGAAACTGATGGAAGCAGATGTAGAGATCCACAACTAATCATTGAGTTAGTTCCCAAATTTAAGTTGAAAAGAGGGGGGGATGATAATATGAGCAAAAGGGTCAAGATCATGATGGGAATACACACTGAAACTGCTGACCTGAGCTAACAGGAGCTCACTGATGACTGACAATGGGGGAACCATCATAGGACCAAACTAGGTCCTCTGAATGTTGGTGACAGTTTTACGGCTGGGGCAGTCTGTGGGGCGACTGGCAGTGGGACCAGGATTTATTCACAGTGCTTGAACTGACTTTTTGGAGTCCATTTCCTTTGGAAGGATACTTTGTTTAGCATAGATACAATGATGAGGGCCTTGGTCCTGCCTCAAATGATGTGACAGCCTTTGTTGACTCCCCTTGGGAGGCTACTGCTGCTACAGGCCTCACCCTCTCTGAGAAATGGATGAAGAGTGGGGTGGGGAAAGGTGAAAGAATGGGATGGTGGAAAAGAGAGGGAACTGGTACTGATATGTACAATGAAAAAAAGAGATTGTTTAAAACATAAAATAAAAAATAAGAACAACAACAAAAGAATAAGTGGTTTTATTTCTCTTTTCTTTTGCAGATTATAATTATTTCATTTCCTCCTTTCTTTTCCTCCCTTAGCCTTTCAATATACCCCTCCTCACTCTCTTTTAAGTTCATGGCCTTTTCCATTAATTGTTGTTACATACCTCCCTTCCCACTCATTTCCTAATATATAAACTGCTCAGTTTCTATATTATTCCTTATATGTATGTTTTCAAGGAAGATCATTTGGTATTGGATAACCAATTTCTCCCCCTCTGATAATTCTTCTGTTGTCTGTAGGTTGTTGTGTAAGGTTGAGGCCTCCTGATCTTTTCCTCATTCAGTTCAGCATGTCTATTGTTTTCCTTGTTCAGCTCATATTTAGACAGTAAGGTTGATGAGACTTTATGGATGTCGTTTCTGAAATTACAAGGACTCCCAGTCTCACAGAAATCTCCCGGATCCTCTGGCTTTCATAATCAGTCCTCCCATGTCCTTCCTCAATGTTCCCCGAGTTTTAGGTGCAGGAGTGGTCCTGTAAATATTACTGCTGGGACCAGACTGCACAGTTCTGCACTTGGATTGGTTGTGGCTATCTGTATGAGCTCTCTGTTGCAAAGGGAAGTTTCCAGTGAGGAGTGAAGCCTGCACTCAACTGTGGTTATTTCTTTGCTTTAAAGTAACATCATCCCAATTTTTTAGAGTTTGAAGGCATCTCTTTCACTCCAATTGGGCCATCCTCAGCTTCTCGGCGTCTTATTGATTTGTGGGTAGATGCTAGGCCATTGTTATTGCATAAAACATCCCCAAAGATGTGACAAAGCACAGACAAATGAGGGAGAATGTGTTTAGAGGTGCTGTGATTTGATTCATATTACACAAAGTCCCAAGCAAGGGACAGTAAGGTACTTTTAGAATTTAATCCACCTTAAAGCTGTCACATTTCTGTGTAAAGCTTGACATCTTCCTGAATTATATTTGGCAGATTTTATAACATTAGGAGAGAAAAACAGTTACTAACAATTCATGTTGAACACATTTAAATAATTTAAATATAGCTAAACTCTTTTGCATACTGTCAGAGTTTTCTTCCAAGGGAGCACGTTTGAAAATAAAAAGGATGTACATTTTAAATTATAAATAAATGAAAACATTTGAAGAAAATGTTCCAAGGCCTGAACTCAAAGATACTAATTAGTTCTCTATCAGTTCAGCATGTTTTGCCAAAACAATCTTCTGCTAGACTTTAATCTTGTTTTTCAGTGAAGAACAGTCTTTGGATGTCTTTCATGAAGAAGTGGAAGGCAAAACAGGGAAAAAATAAAGACGATAATTATTTGTATATGCCATGACAGTGGTTGGACTATGGTTACCCCTCAAAGGAGCCGCCCTTCACAGATTTTACACAGCTGTCCATGGAGATAACCATGTAGGTTCATCTCTGCTTGGGTTTTCATAATGCCACCACGGCAAGTGGACTCAATACATTCCCCCTATTCTACATTACCTCACACGGTCAGAACACTAATGAGCATCTATGGATAGAGACAAGGGTGTAGGCAAAGGTATATACATACAATCTAATCCAGAAAAAAAATAGAGGAAAGGTGTAGAGGAAGAGAAAGCAAAGGGATGTATGGAGAATATGCCATCCTAGGGAAGACTATGAAAAGAAATTAAGGGTATGTAATTTTGATGTGGGTAGTGTGTCTCAAAGGTTAAGATTTACATGTAAATATGTATCAGTATCGATTGAACTCAGCTTCCAGAGAGGATTTCATTTTAGCTTGCAGATGGTCTCCTTATTGCTTTCTCCTCACATGACCTTCCCTTAGCAGAAAACAAAAGTTTTGCTCCCTGGTGTCTCTTTGAGAAGGACATGAGGCATGCTATGGAAGGACCTCACTCGTTTTCCATGCTACATTTCATTTTTCTTTAAGGACCCATGTCAAACATAATCACTTACGTTTAGGGTTTCCACATGAATTTGGGCGAAGTGTGTGATGATTTGTTTCATGAGGTTCTCTGAGTCACCTTCAATGAAATCTAAAAGCCTAAGAATCATAGGAAACCAATGCTAAATTGTTTTTATTGTTTAGACTTCAATAAACGACCTAAGAAAGTTATGAAATGTTGGCCCAGGATAATAGCTATGAAAATCTGAATGGAACCAGTTTAGCTGGATTAGAAAAACATGGCTCTCAATTAGAAAGATCTTCAGGCAAAATGGTTGTAGTTAAGACAGCTATCTATATAAGAGCAAGTGTCTATGATATGAATTTTCAGAGTGTAATTAATTTTTGCAGTTTATTAAACTTCAGCCTGTATTTCTCAGAAAAGCATCATCCTGTATCTTTTAAATCTTGTTATTTTAAAAATTGTGTACTTTGTGATTGTGTGGGTTATGAGCATCACAGCATGTATGTTTGATGCCTGCAGAAGTCTGAAGAGAATGGAATTTCAGGTGGTTGTGAATTCCCTGATGTGGGTGCTGGGAACCAAACTTGGCTTGTTCTTAACACCTGCGTCTTCTCAGTATTATCCTGTATCTCACTGGGATCCCTTTAAAATAAAAGATTATAAAGTTACATCACATGGAGAACATCAAATGGTATTTTTTTTTTTCAGTTTTGGGGGTAAACATTGTTCACCTTCCACAGTTTTAGTTCCCCTTTCTTTCTGTTTTGTTTTAACTTAGTCTCCTAGTCATTATACTAGCTGATTTGAAAAGCTGGACAACAGTAAATAACTATGGTATATTGTAAATATATTTTACAACAGTGTTGAGTATTGCTGTTTTTCACCTTCCTTTCAGTGATACTGAAGCATCCTCTTTGACATGTGCAGGAAAAGTTCAATTCTAGTCTCATTTCTACATTCCTGCAAATTCTAGACAACAAAATCCAGGATAAATTCCTTTACATATTCTATCATGATTTCTTAGTACCATATAGAGCTTATAAATACAATCTATAATCTTTCTTCTGTCAGTATTATACCAATACACAAAGCTTTTTAATTTCCAAGTAAAGAGCACAAAATTGTCTTTCATCTTAATAAATGACCACATACTATTTACCAGAGATAGTTAAAGTCATTTGTAGTTTTGTTATATAAAGTTTTATTACTTTGGTGTGATTTTACCTTTTTAAAAATGTTTTATTTATTGAATTTTGCCTTTGGAGCTTTCCTGAGAACTATTTCAATTTTTAAAAATCATTTTTATTTTAATTTACTACCAAGGAAAAGGGTATTCAGAAAGGTTATCTTACGCCACTGGCAGTGGTTCAAACTCAAGTTCATATCTCTTAAGAGTGACTATATTATGACATGCTGTATTTCCAAAATTTAATGTTTAGTAATGGACTAAATTTAAACAATATACGAATATAAATACCAAATGGGTTTCCTTTTCTTATAGCTGTGGTTTTAAAAACCACACAGTATCACTCAAGGGACTAACTAAATGAAAAGTTCTGTGCTTTAGCTCAGTCTTGTGATTAGATTCATATAAAATTATCAGCAAAAGAAACTACCGAAAGACTTTCTAGATATTTTCCAAGACCCATTTTAGCATCAAAACTGTTTTGAATTTTTTTAGCCTTCTTTGTGGAAAATTTTGGCTTGGTTTCTTTGGTCTTTGTGTTAATGAAATTTGTTCTGTGTCTGTGTGCTTTCAGACTCCCTCTTTGCTGTGTCTGTATTGGAAAACTAAAGGTGGCAATTCATTTTGCTTACTAAGGAATTTTGTTATTCACTCTGAAGTACTAGTGACATTTATGGAACAAATCCTTAAAAACTGTGACCTTGGAGGCTGCCAAACTCTTACCTATGGAAAGTTTGCAGTAGGCAAAATGCCAATACAGTTATTTTAATTTGTAGACATTCGGGGAAGCACGCGAGCAAGGTCAGACGCAGGGAATCTTACACCTCACAGCTTAAGAAATGGCTTCGCTTTCAGAATATGCACTGCGCATGTCTCGTTTAAGTGCCCGAATCTTTGGTGAAGTGGCCAGGCCTACTGATTGAAAGTCCATGAAAGTGGTGAATATGTTCAGGGAGCAGCCCTTGGCCAAAAGGAAAGAGACTTACGACTGGTATCCAAATCACAACACGTATTTACACTCATGGGCACACTCCGTTTCCTTGGTCTCTACAGAGATGAGCATCAGGATTTTAAGGATGAGCAAAGACGTCTAAAGAAGCTCCGTGGAAAGGTGAATCTAAAGAAAGGAGAAGGGAAAAGAGCTACAAAAAAGAAATAATACCAGCTTGTCAAGAAAGAAAATTTCTTCCTCAATGACTAAGAAAGTATCTCATTATCTTTTCATATATTAGAGGAACATGACCTTCCTCAGTAGACACCAACCCTGTGTTCACATCCACTTCAGTTAAACTGTAACTGGTTTCTTGAAGATATTCTAATTCTTCAAAATTATACTTACTTTGGTTTTGTAATATGAAGTTTACCTAATTCCCTAATGGGATGAATAAACTATTGTCTTGTGATTTGTTTAAAAAAATTAGTAGACATTCTTGGTCAGGAAGGGGAAGTTTCACATTTCTCTAGATGTGAAGTTAAATGTTAACAAATTATTATTATTTCTTCTTAAAAAGCCAAAATAACCCCTTTCTCTACTTCAAAGTTGAGTAGGGAGAAGCCTCAGCTTTGATTGTTGTGTGGCAGTTAGTCATTATTAAATCTAATCTTCATTGCAGTGAGTCTATATTTATCTGCAGTAATATGTTCAAGGTATTTTTTTTTTATTCCACATAAGACATGTCCTTCTGCTGAATTAGAGCATGGAGCATCACAACTCAGGAACAGTTTTTCAGCCCATCTCCATAACAGCAATCCTTAGACATTTTAAGTAGATTCAAAACAGAGATAATTTTGTATTCCTGTAAGGTATATTTGGCATCTCTACAAGACACTTTGGACTCACGTATTTCCATATGCACAATATTGCAGAAATGTCTTTTATGTTCTTTTCTTCATTGTAAAATCCAGAATCAGGGTGAACAGCTCATAAAGTAGATAAAATTACTGGAGAACAAATAGACCACATTAAGCATCTCTGAGCCAGTGTTGGTGAGTGGCACACGGAATCTGAACATCTTTAATAGGATTCAGGAAGTGGTCAGGAGTAAGGCAGCTTCTTCACTACAAACCACAGTAGCTTAGGCTGCTGTTTAAAAATTTTATTTCTATTGTGTGGCCACATTATGTCAGGAAATTTATCCACCCTTTTTACCCACATAGATCATTTCTGTGTCTTCAACTCTTTCTTTTAAATAATATATGTAATACTGTGGATGGATTCCATCATTTTCTTTCTCCAAGAATGATTTTTTTTAAAGAAATCAGTATTTTTCAGAGAAATATTCCTGACAGACAGAGAGAGTAGACATATTTCTATGAAATACAACTGAAAACTTGTTTACTATTTATGAAATAAACACATAAAAGCTACAAGATGTATAGAAGAAGCTAGATTAGCTAAGATTTAGACTTAAAAATGACATGGTGGGGAGTTCTCTTAGTCTTCCGTGTTCCCTGTACATGAGTCTTAGAAATAAAGAGGATTAGAATTCTCAGAAATCATAAAAGAATCATAGAATCTCCATTTAAAACAAAACTTTTATATAACGTCTGCTATTCTCTGACCAAATACCAGAGATAATGGTGGTGCCTACCCCATGTCCTAGTCAGAGAAGGCTAAGGAGGAAGATTTGATTTCCATTCTTGCCTTACTAGTAAGTAAAGTTGTTCTCCAAACTTTCACAAGAGGGACGCCAGAGAAAGCTAAGCAGGAAGCTGTAATTTTCATTCCTGCTAAGACCGATCAGCTGCCCTGGCACCTTTACTAGCTTCAAGGATTACCACAAAGGGAATTTGAGCTTCCACACCTACCTAGCCATAAAGAAAAGTATCCACTTTCTTTCTAATCATGCCATGAAAGCTACAGTGGTATTAGGGATTACTGCCTCAAAAGCTTGAGATTTCCCACTCATCCAACAATAAAGATAGCACTGCCATTTTCTTTACAATGTTGCCAGGGAAAGCTCAGAGGAGAGTTGAGACTTCCATCATTGTTCACATTCTCCTCTGTCATATTATAAAGGACACACCAGAGGAGGTCATAAAGCTCACCTACTCTTTTTCACCAGGATAACATATGCTAATGATCGGTGGGAAAATCTAATGCCCCCATCCCATATTCAATAAAAAAAAACTACCCTTTCTGTCCTTCGAGTGTCAATGGAACTTAAGTTAAAGATCTGAAATTTTACCTTTACATATACCACACCCTCCTTCAAAATATTGCAGTTTTGATCCCAGCAGAAGTCCAATAAAACACATCAGAACCACTAAGGTTTTAAAGAGTATCATTCACTATGACAACAACTATGGAGATTTTTAACAGAATGAAAAATACAGTCAGTGGATGCCAAGTCTAAGAAAAGGGAGATGATAGGACTCAAGAACCCCAAATTATGTGCAGCCATGTGCAATTACCCTTAACGAAGCAGATAGAACCACGCTGGAAAGAAAAAAAAAAAGTGAGAAGCCACTTTGGTGAAAAAAACAATAAACCAAGAAAACATAAATAAAATTAAAATAAAAATAAATTGGAGCTGGAGAGACACTCAGAAGTTATGAATGCTTGCTGTTCTATAGGATCCAACCCATGCTGGTAATTGCTAATCATCATAGAAATACAAACTGAGACCACAAAATATCATCTCATCATGTTTATAATGACTGTTATCAGAAGGCAAAATATCTCTGCATGGTGCAGATGTGGAGAAATGGAAGTGCTCACACATCCCTCCTGAGAATGCTCATTTAGTGTGGGCATTATGTAAGGCAGTATCAATACTACTTTTAAAAAGCCAGAAATATAACTACTATATAATTTAGGCAATATACTACTTGATATACAAACCCAAAAAATATTTAAAATCAGTGTGTTAGAGAAACCTGAATTCTTCTATTTATTGTAGCTATCTTTAAAACTATATAGATATTAGATTAACTTATCTATTTATTTGTGGACGAATGAATGAAGAATTATGGTATATTTACTAATATACTCAGTTGCTATTATTCAGCAATGAAAAATGTTACATTTTGTTATTTGCAGATGTATAGATCGAAATGGGAAATGTGTAAAGTCAGTCATTAAAGGGCAAAAAGAGCCCTCATGCTTTTACTTACATTTAGACATTAAAAGGTTGATTAAAGAAGTATAGTTTAGAATATCAGTTCTCAGAGAGTAGAGAAGGTTTCTGGATCAGACTTGAAATCCTCCTTCCCAGGCACTAGTTTTCATGGTATGGTAAAGCATTATGCAAGTTTCCAAAAAGGGAAAAAACTGATAGTCCTACCCAGCTATACTCCCATAGACCAGGAAATGACCATCATTACATGATAACCCTAGGGTTCAATTGGAGCATGTGTCCCTTGGTGGTAAACAGCAACTCTCTACTTGTACTTAAGATCCTTTCTCTGAAGACAATTGGATTAGGCACCAATTTGGTCACAGGAGATGGCCATTTCAGGCTACTTACCCACAATCGCTAGGAGTCGAAACTAGGGTCCTCCCCATGGATTCCTGGGAGATTCTGTTGCACTTAACTGACAACCAGGCAGCCTACATGAAACTGACCTAGGCACTCTGCATGTATCCTACAATTACATAGCTTGGTTCTCTTATGGGACTCCTGACAGTGGGAACAGGAGCTGCCTCCTACTCTTTTACTGACTTCTGGGATCCTACTTGTCATACTGGGTCACCTTGCCCATCCTTAGTTTTACTGTACCTTGATATGCCATATTTTACTGATATTCATAGGAGAATGCGCTTTTCTGGATGGAGATTAGGAGGGTGATGGGGGAATGGAGGAGAGGAACTGGGAGGGGAAGTTGGGGGTAGGGTGAGGCTGTGGTTTGGGTGTAAAATAAAAAGACGGATTTTCTTAAAAAGGAGATCCTTTCAACACAAGGATCATGCACTGGAAACCTAGCCAATTATCTAGGGCTTGTGAAGTCATGAGTCCTGGATCAGAGTCTACAACCACCATTTACTAAACCAGCATAATTCTTAGCTACATTTTAAATATCTATCCTTATACTACAGAAAAATATAGTATTTAGAAGGTTTGGAAGGAAGATTGTTAAATGAACACTAGGATAGAGTTGGTAAGAAGAACAACTTCTAACTTTCTACAGAACAGTAGATAGCTACAGTTATCTTGAAATAACTGATTACATACTCCAAAATGACTAGTATAGATGATTCTAAATCATCCCAAAGGAAATAAGTATCATATACACACAATACTTATTACACTGTACCACATAAACATGTACAATTACTATGTGTCAATGAAGAACAATACATATGTATATTTATACATATATATATTTAAAAATGACTTTAGAGTTGAAAAATATGACAATTGAACTGAAAATTTATTATCATTATTAACAGCAGACACAGAAGAGAGAATGTAAGCCAGAAACATAGAGAATAATTAAATTGGTGGGAAGGGCTAACTAGACAGAAATGAAGCAATATAAAAATTTTATTAAGTGACTTGGAGAGGGCATTGACTTAAGAAGATGAATACGTGCACACTATGAAAATGTTCAAAAAAGTATGGGGAGTAAAGATTGGAATATATTTAAACAATTTGCAGCTCTTGATAGATTAGCAACTGAATTATATTTTGAATATGGCCTAGATAAAATCATACTATCAAAAGGCTCAGAAGCATTATGCAAATGAAAGCAAAGTCATACCAAGAATGACATCTATATAAATAAAAACACAGAGACAGAAAAACCTAACTTTATACCCATGGGACAAGAAAGCACAAAACTGACAGCAATAGAAATGGAAAGGATAAAAAAGTGAATGTTAGATTAAAAAGAGATAAAATAGAAGAACTAAGAACAAAGAAAAGTTAAACATATCCTAGTTATTTGCTTGAAAGGACAATAAAAAGTAACAAACTATTAACCTAACCAAAGAAAGAAAGAAAGAAAGAAAGAAAGAAAGAAAGAAAGAAAGAAAGAAAGAAAGAGACAAAGAATGGCAAAGAAAGAGCTAAAAAAGAGATGAAAAAGTCAACAAATAAACAAAAGGAAAGAATAAAATCAAAATGAAAGAGACATTACAACAGAAGCTATGGGAATTAAAGGATTTTTAGGAGATTAAAATAAGTTATATTATATATCCAGAAGTTAGATAACCTAGAGGAATAAATGAATAATTCAAAAAACATACAACCTTCACAGACTAAATAACGAAGTCCTCGGAAGTCTACAAAGACTTTACATAATATAGATTTGAGTCAGTTACAAAAACCTCTCAATGGAGTAAAGTCCATGATGACTTGCTTTGATTTTGAATTCAACCAAACATTTAAAGGGAAATTCAAGTCAATTATTTTCAAATTGTTTCAAAAAAACATGAGGGAAACACTTCTTCACTCCTTTTACAAGACTGGCATTATAGTCATACCAACTCCAGTACCAACTAGGAAAATTACCAGTTGCTTTTCCCAGGAATTTTAATTAAAAATCCTCAATACAATATTAACAAAAAATAAATACAGAAACAACAAGAAAGTAGAAAACAACAACAATTAAAAAGTACCAGACCATTAAGAGAGATCACGTTCTGTGACTAAAGGAGAACTCTTCCTGGGATACAAGGGCATTTCAACAGGTGAACATGGGGTAATGTAAAATGCTACATTAATAAAATAAACATTTAAAAATCTGATTATATTAAGTCAGTAAAAACACCTAGAATACTTAAATCCATTTCATGATAAAACATAATTTTTTTACCAAAATAGGAATTGGAAGAAGTTACCCCAACACAATAAAGCCCTAATATTAAAGGCCTAAACTTATTATTGTACTTACCAGTATAACCCAAAAATTTCTTGAAGATTGGCACCAAGGGAAGGATCACAATGCTATCACTTTTTTTGCAATGAGAAATAACAAAAAAGTTACATATTTCAAGTTAAATATCAGAATAGTGGCTGATCAATAAAGTATGCAACTAAAGACAAGTCATGAAAAATAAGCAAAAACAAAAAATCCAAAAACTTATGACAATGGTCTAGCAAAAATAATTGCCAGTGATGACATGGCAGTGACTAATAAATCTATCAAAATCATGTTTGTCATTAATAGTTTTCAGAGGAACAGTAATGAAAATAATGATAAAATATCCTTTTCAGGATGGCTAGTAAAAAAAAAAAAAGCACAACCATTTTGGTATAAATAGGCAGAAGTGGGATCGTGTCTACACTATTGATGGGATTACAGACTATTTTAACAACTATACAAGGCAGCACCTCAATTATTCAAAACTTAAAATTATCATTGCAAGGTCCAAATCAGGAGCAGAAGGAGAGAGATCACTAGCAAGGAACTCAGGACCGCGAGGGGTGCACCCATACACTGAGACAATGGGGATGTTCTATTGGGAACTCACCAAGGCCAGTTGGCCTGGGTCTGAAAAAGCCTGGGTTAAAACCGGTCTCTCTGAACATAGTGGACAATGAGGACTACTGAGAACTCAAGAACAATGGCAATGGGTTTTTGATCCTACTGCACGTACTGGCTTTGTGGGAGCCTAGGCAGTTTGGATGCTCACCTTACTAGACCTGGATGGAGGTGGGTGGTCCTTGGACTTCCCACAGGGCAGGGAAACTTGATTGCTCTTTGGGCTAACGAGGGAGGGGGACTGGTTGGGGGGGGGGGGAGGGAAGGGGGAGGCGGCGGTGGGGAAGAGTCAGAAATCTTTGATAAATAAATTTAAAAAAATTATCATTGCTGTGTAACATAGCAACCTCACTCTTCAATGTTTATCCAAAAAATTAATATTAAGATCTTATGAAGGTCCCAGTAACCGTATGTTTCTGTATCAATATTCATGATAGCCAAAATATGGAAACAACATATATGTCTATCAAGAAGTGGCAGAAGTAATGCAGAATGTTTACACAACCTGGAAAGTATTGCATACAACTACCAGGGACAGATACTACTATCTATGATTAAATGGATGAATCTCGATATTATGCTCAGAGCAACAGTTTTATTTAAAAATTTTCATGTCATTATATGTTATATATTAAGTATAATCTCTCATACCATTCTATCCTACCAAAGATGTTCTTTGATCCCTTATACTATTTTAGTTCTATTTTCATGTAACATATATGACTTTATATATCTTTATAAGATGTCCAATTATAATAAAGGAAAACCTTATAATGACTTTCCAAGACTGTGTAAACTCATTTAATAAGATTATATTCAGGTACATGCATTTTTTTGAAAATAGCATCACTTATTTCTGGCTAAAAAATTCCATTTTTTTTTTGTACATTCAACTGTTACTAGGCACCTATACTTATTTCACAACTAAACTATTATGAATGGTACTGCCCGTAGCTTTACCAGTGTTTAGATTTGTTTTAATTTTGTTTTAGATTTATTTTCTTTGTGATCATCATTCTGATGATGGAATCTTGATGTACTTTTGGCTTTCATTTCTCTGGAGCCTAGTGAAACTAGCCTTTTATATAAGCTTACTGGATATTTGCATTTCATTTCATTAACTCATTTACTGATTTTCTTGTTTGATTTCTTATTGTTTAGTTTTATTTTCTAGTTCTAGATATATTTTAAATAATAATAATATTCATGAATTTCTTAAACTGTGACATAGCCTCACATACATGGCAAAATTTAGTGGTGTTGTGATGATACGGTGAAGATAATACACTGAGTATATCCTCACATGGAAAGACTAGTTTTAAAAGAATGAATCTGTTGTTTCCATGGTAACTCATTTGGATGAGTCTCTGGCTGATTTGTCAGCATACTCTCTAACTGTGTGTGAGGGCATGTAAATTTTCACATCCAATCAAAATTCTAATGGGATGAATCACAGAAAAACAGATGTTCCCTGATTTGTAGATGTTCAGCTAGCAAATGTTTAATGGGAGAATGATGGAAAAGCAACATACATTTAGCAGAAGTCATTGTTCCAATTTTAATGTTTTCTGAGGACAGTGATATGAATTTGCTACTCTCTTGAGATGCTGAACAGCATCACTAATCTGAACCCCTGAGTCATGTGAGGGTAAACTGAATATTTTATAGTTTAGTGTTAATATGATACTTAGTAGATAAGATGTGTTAAATGCATTTTGACTCATGTTTTCAATATAATTTCAATGAGTCACTAAGGTACAACCTGTAATAAAATAAGGGACATCTGAATACTTATGAATGTATTACAATTCATTTGTGGGAACAAAGGAATGAGAATGACTAAAATAACAATTAAAAGACTAGAAAAAGTTAGGGGCTGGAAAGATGGCATAGCAGTTAGGAACACATTGCTATTCCAGATGACTTGGGCTCAGCTCTTTCATAGTGGTTCACAACATCTGTAACTTAAGTTCTAGGGCATCTGAAGTTCTCATCTGACCTCTGTAAATACCAGATGACCCATACATTGAAAGTTTAGTACCAAAGGCAATATTAAGAGATTGTCAGATTAAAATGTCACTAATTTTATTTGTAAAGCTAATTCATTGGTGAGTTAATAGCTGAATGAGAAATCAGAAAGTAGGGCCATGTTGGAGAAAGTCAGTCTCAGATGGCATGCCATTGCGGAATTTGCTGGTCTGTTGTTGCTTCCTTGATGGAGGAAGATCATTGGTTAAATAAATTGCCTTGGCCCTGATAGGTTAAAACATAGGTGGGAGGAGTAAACAGAACAGAATGCTGGGAGGAAGAGGAAGTGAGCTCAGACTTCACAGCTCTGCTCTCTGGAGCAGAGACGCCATGCTCCCCTCTCCCGGGTAGACGCGATAGCTCTGCTCTCTGAGGCACACGTGATGAAGCTCTGACCCAGGATGGACATAGGCTAGAATCTTCCCGGTAAGCGCATCTTGGGATGCTACACACCTTATTAGAAATGGGCTAGTCCAGGTGTGAGAGTTAGCTGAGAAGAGGCTAGATATAATGGGCCAAGCAGTGTTTAAAAGAATACAATTTGTCTGTTGTTATTTCGGGGCAGTAGTGTGGTTGTGACTGCCCACATTGGCCAAATTTACATGAAAATCAGGAGCAAAGAAGCAGAAGAGAAAAAAATGTTAAAATATGCAGTCTTGCTCAAAAAGGAGTATGCTTCATATTGAGGACAATGAGGGTGCCCTTAAGAGATTTTAAAATTGTGCTTAGAAAGCATATGAAGTGGGTTTGTGGGAGGAATTTGAGAAACTTGGATAACCAAGTAATAATGCTGTACAGAATGCTAGAACTGTTGGATCTAAGAACACCTGAAAGCTAATATGAATATGGAGAACAAAGGCCAGAGCCACAGGGTTTCAGACTGATGGGAACTGTTTGGAGAATAGGATTAGATTCCATTTGTCCTCAATTCTGGTGAAGAATCTCAGTCTTACTAATGAATTAACATGTCATGTTACTAGCTAGATAACTGTCCTTAAGAATACATTATTGCATAATGTGAACATATTAGCTTTTAGGGAAAGAACAATTACCTTCATAGATAATAACCATTTGCTCAAGATTATAAAACTCAAAGTGTAGAAATGAATACAGAACTGTTCTTCTGAAATCTTTTGTTCTTCTTGGAAACTTGGCTAGGAACCAAAAAGGAAGGAGGAGAGAAATGGCTGTGTTCAGCATGATAAAACTTTGAAATTAGCTCTTTCATATGATTCTCTGTCTAATAAAGTTTTGATCAATAACATATGGCCACAATCTCAAATAATTTAGTATTGTATTTCCTTACACTAATAAAATTAAATAAACTAATCCTATTAATAACTTTAGCATGTCAGTATTTTTGTTTCATAGCTGCCAATTTACCAGAGTCTTCAACTACAAACATTTGCCTCTTGAGTGAAAGGAACAAAATTGTTGTAAGAATGGGAACATAGAGTTTGTGTTCTAATAGTGGATGTAGTAAGAGTTATACTCAATATTTCAGCATCATTTTTTCTAATGCACACTACACATCAGCAAATTGATTCTTACTAGACAGTTATTTTTTTCTTTCTATTTTTAAAAGTCATTAAGTAAAGCTCTTGGAAGGAATCTGTGTCCTAACTATTCTACTATTGAAAGTAAATGGGGAAAAAAAGATCCATGAAGACAAGTGTTTCCTTCTGTGGTATGATTTTGATAAATTTAAATAAATATAGTCAGTATCATAGAGAAAATATCTTTTCTTTGCGCATTCCATATTCAGAATCAAATCTAGTAGTCATGTATCCATACCACTTCATATTGAAGAGGGTAGGATGGTAAATTAATTTCATTCAATTTGCCATTGAATTGCAGAATAGCTTATTAGTATAGCCTTACAAAGTTCAATTATCCACATATACCTTTTTATATATAAATGTATATATAAAACTCATATATGTATATAAGATATATTATAGTATACATAAAATATATAAACTATTGCACACATATGCAATTTGAACTTACTTTTTGATAAATTATTATTGACAATTTTTTTGTTAGCAAAGCAAGAAGCATTCCAGTGATGTGTTGTTCTATGGGAAAACAATTATTTATTTTACTTTTTATTTTTTAGTCAGGTCTTCCTAATTCTTCTCCAATCCCACTGCATTAAAGTAATCTGAACATAACATTTAACAACATGGACATGACAGTTTCTTATTGTTAGAGATAAATATATTTAATAAGTTACATAAAAGAATTATTTCAACTGTTCCTAATAGAACATTAAAAAAGAAATTAGTACATTTTTTGCATCATCTTCATAGAAATATATGTGTATATACATATATGTGTATATATACATAAACTATAGGGGCCCATTTTTAGACTAATCTGTGATCTATTCATAAAAAGATAATTATTCAATAAACAAACATGACTATTTTTGATAAGCATTGTTACCATTCAGTTTAATGTAGCATTTAAGAGTTTGTGTATACTTGACAAACCATGGCTGTATAATAGCACCCCTGTTCATTGTTTTTTTATGTGTTCTGTGGGATTACACTTATAGGTTTTAGTACCCTCTGTATTTGGTCATTTGTCATAATACATGGTTATGGATCAACTTATATAATGAGTTCTGACATTAATAGGTATTTATTATTATAGTACTTTTTTCATTGACTCCGGGAGAAGAAATTTAAGTTATGCAACCACAGAATTGCCTCTAAGTTGGAATTTGTGGCTCACTGTCTGAAGTATGGTCTAGACAATTTCAAATTCCTCAATTCTAAATGGGCTGAATAAACTGCCAACTTGAACAATGATTTAGCTGAACCATTGAATTTCATATTTCCATGCTTCAATCTATCTGATTTTACTAAATGTTGGACCCAGACGTGCAACCCTGGTGTCCTGATTCCATGATCTAGCCATGAATTCGAACTACTTGGATCCAACCCACACAATCTTGCAGTCTGTCCAGCACAGTGAATACCAAACTCTTGACTTTGAGTGCTGCGTGCGTGCGTTCCTGCTTGTTTTGCAGTGAAGGCTAAAGAGAAGAACAGCTTCTTAATGAGTCAGATTCTTCTGGTGGATTGGCTATATCCTTGCATCTGTGTTGGTTATGTTGGTAATAGAGTTAATTGATATGACTTACCAGAGATATTTAATATGCCATTGATTGAAAATATCTTTGAATACTTGCCTTCAGGAAATTTGCCAAAGGCTAATAATGTAATTATCAGTATTTGAGCTTATATATGAAAATATAATTTATAATATGATTTAATAATTCAAATATGATGCCTTTCATATGCAAAATATTTTTCTTAATGTAGTTAGGAATTCAGAAGTAATCTATAATCTATCTCTTAGATAACTGTAATCAAATTAAGATGTCTAGCTATGTATGTATTTACACATGGGATACACACTAGTTTTCTCTACATGCTAAAAAATAAAGGCAAAGTACAATCAAAATATCAAAGCTGAGACAAACGGAAATTAAGTAGAAGGAAAATAGCACTTTGTGGAAAAGAT
Source organism: Alexandromys fortis (assembly GCF_014885135.2). NCBI lineage: Eukaryota > Metazoa > Chordata > Mammalia > Rodentia > Cricetidae > Alexandromys > Alexandromys fortis. The sequence goes on along the minus strand of NW_026067912.1, from coordinate 16,427,660 downwards.
GTGGCTGACTCCAATTTATAAAGAATAAAAAGAGAACTATTGGAAAAATATAAACAAACAGGACAAGGCAAAGAAGTAAATAAGGAAATGTTTTGAGAGATAAGGAATAGCTATTGTGATGATAGAAACTGTAGGTGTAAGTTATGATTCTTGTAGGTATTAGCTACATATTGCATTAGAGACATGGCTTACTCATGTGCAAGATTAGGGTAATTTAAAAGCAGTGGAATTGCTTCAAAAGACATTTATTACTTAGTCAATTCATCATCCCTCAATAATGTAGTATTTCATTTAGTAAACATTCGATATTTCTTTACTTACAGGAATTGGATCTCCTTAAAAAGTGAAGAAAACCTTTAAGTCCCTATCCTGTTCATGCTTAGTGTACCTTTCCAATGAGCTATAAATAATATACAAACAGTTAAGAGAACTAATAAACATAAGTCAGATGTTTTGTTTTAATGAAGCTTGGAGGATATTTAGAGAGAAGTTGTCCAGAGTCAGTCAGGTAGTGTACCAGGGAGGAGATAGAATCTCTTCAGTTCAAAATATCATTGTTTGGAAATACATGCTATGGGAAGAGTGCAAGGATGAAAGGGATGAATGTAGTGGTGTAGTGGATTCTAGACTCAGAAGATGCATGTGGGAAATTCAATAGTGCGGAAGCATAGGATGTTATGACCAGAAGAGTGGAGTAGAGTGAAAGGTAGTTGGTGCTAGATAGAATGTTCTATAGATGTCTGTTTAGTCCATTTGAGTCATAACATGTGTTAGTTCCCTTATTTCTTTGTTAATTTTTTTGTCTGACTGACCTGTCCAGTGGTACGAGTGGAGTGTTGAAGTCTCCCACTATTAGTGTGTGGGGTTTAATGTATGATTTAAGCTTTAGTAGTGTTTCTTTTACACATGAGGGTGCCCTTGTATTTGGGGCATAGCTGTTTAGTATTGAGATTTCCTCTTGATGGATTTTATATGACTAGTATGAAAAGTCCTTCTTTGTCTCTTGATTGATTTTAGTTTGAAGTCTATTTTGTTAGATATTAGGATAGCTACACCAGCTTGTTTCTTAGGTCCATTTGATTGGAAATTTTTTTCTCAATTCTTTATTCTGAAGCAATGTCTTCTGTCTTTGAGGTTGAGGTCTGTTTCTTGCAGCAGAAAGATGATTTCTGTTTTTGTACCTAATCTGTTAACCTGTGTCTTTTTATAGGTGAGCTGAGTCCATGTATAGTAAAGAATATTAATGACGAGTGATTGCTATCTCCTGTTAATTTAGTTTTTGTTGATTATGTTATTTTGTGTGTTTTTTCCTTCTTTGGGATTTGCTGCTGTGATATCATCAATTGTCTGTGTTTTTGTTGATGAAGTATTGATTTCATCATTATGCATTTAAGTGGGAGGAGTTTTTCTCACTGTGGCATAAGGCTGAGTCTATGACTGTTGTAGAACACTCTTGGGATTACATGCTAATGTATTATATGTAGTCCTGTTTCAGGTAGTGATGTATTTTATCTGTAAATCTTTTAAAGAAGCACACATATTCTTGAGTCAACTCCTTGCCTTTTGTTGTAAAGATTATTTAAAAGAATATCTCACTTTTACTCCTTAAATATGACCTATTTTATAAGGAAAGTCATTGAATTTTTAGTATTGCATAAATACCTTTGAGGGACATTTAAAACAAGAGCAGAACACATATTCTGGGTAGAGGGATTATTAATTGACATTAATGTTTACAGACAAGAAAAATGGAAAAGTCAAGAGCAGGGAGTTCACCAACCATGAAAACCTTTTTGACTTGTCAGGCCAAAGCTGGAGAAAAGTTCCTGAATGTTTATATATCTATCCAAGGAAGTTGGACTTTAAATAAGTGGCCATTTGACTTAGCCACATTGGTAGAGCTTTATGATCGGCTTGAAGTTGCTGTAGGTTTGTATAAACAGTGGAAAACGTAGTTGACACTATGGCCCACTGTGCATACTGTCTTCCCATTCCAGTCTTCTAAGATCTTTGGCTTTTTCACTCCCAAAAGTGCCACATTTATCTAACCCAAATCCAAAATAATGTAGGGAAAATGATTCTGGAATTTACACCTATTTGTCTCAACTACATTGACATTGAAACACAAGACTGAATATATGTCTTTTATTGATTAGAATTCAACAGTATGAAATTATAACATTGATTTCCCTGAAGCGTCTAAGTATTTTCTGAATTAACTAGATTAGCTGAGATTTTAAGGAACAGAAAGAGCAGCATGTTTGTCAAGATAAATTTCATAAAAATTAGCATTAGTTATTAGATTGATTGGCCTTTGACTTTTAAGAGATTTAATCTTATCACCAGAGTGTCAGTAGAAAGCCTGCTGCAGAGCGAGTTAGAAGTGAGGAAAAGAAGTAAATTGTCTATATATCCACAAAAAGAAATATAAAAGTTAAATATATGATATCCCTATCCCAACTGAAATCCTATATTCACGAACTCAGGCGTTATGTTTTATTTGGTTCATGACTGGAATTGTAGTAACTAGAGGTAGTGATAACGAAAGACCTGAGATTTGAGAGAATATATATAATATTTGTATAATTTTATACATATAATATATATTTAAATATATGTATAATTTTGAGTTATGCAATTACCTTGGGTGGTGTTTTAAATATCTATTTTTATTTGGATTAAAATAAGGAGTATAGAATTTTGGAAGTGATACTTTTATTTTTTTTTACTATTGATTCTTTTTTATTTTTCTATTGTTTTTATTTTTCCATTCAAATATTTACACTTCCTTCCCTCCTCCCAATCCCCTCCCGCTCCCCCACACCCTCTCTTCTCTCTCCCTCTCTGATTGAATAACAAGGTGAACCCAAAGAAAAACATATATAGATCATCCTGGAAATTGGAAGCAAACAAAAGCCAGGCAAAAGTTGTGAGCATTGGGGTAGGGGCAGGGGTGGGGGTGAGGTTGGGGGAGTGGGAGGGTGGAGATGGAGAAAGGGTGGATATAGGAGCAGGGAAGATAATACCAACATTAAGGAATCCATTTTAGGGCTGGCGAGAGACTTGGCTCTAGAGGGGATCCCAGGTGATACTTTTATTTAATGCTCAGTTCTTTTCTTTTCCAAGGCAGAAGAGGTAAATACAGTAGTTTTCATCTGTTTATATTTTTTCACATCTTTTCCTCACAGACATTGGGCACACCTTTTACCAGCTGAGGGAAATAAAAGTTTCGTTAGAGGACGCTTTCCATCAGAAGTTCAGAAACACGAGATGGCATGTTATATACAACAGATTTAAATTATAGCCCTTAATAAAATATGTCATAGTTATTGTTAATACTATTTACTTATTGCCATGAAACTAATTACTTTGAAAGTTAGTAGCTTGAAACAGCACCTTTGTCTTTCTCCCTAGTCCGGTATCCAGCCAGGTAGAGCTGATTCGCTCCCTATCTTCAGGATCTTTCACCTTTCTGAACCAAAATGTTTGGGGATCATCTTACCTCAAGGTTCCGCTGGGGAAGGAAATACGTTTCTACCCATTCACATGGGTAGAATGTAGGGATTACATTCCCTATGGGCTAAACTGAAGGACCTTGTTTATTTCCAGATAGATCCCCTCGTGTAGCCCTAATACTGGTTAATACACAGGTGGAATGGGGAAGGTACTATGCAATCTCATCTGGTAGGATCTAGTTAGAGAAGTGATACCCATCACCTTTGCTGTATTTGGTTGCATGATTTCTTAGGAAAATGTCAAAAGACCATATAAGCAGAAGACCAAAGAAAGTGAGAAAAGGTAGGTAGAAAATGAAAGACAAAGTGATATGGGAAGCAGAAAGGGACCTTATTATCAGCTTAGAATTAAGAATTTCAGCACAGATAATATTTGCTGTGAATATTGCTGACATACATACATGCACACACGCACACACCCCACACTACTTATACTGAAATAACAATGTAACAATGAACCAGTGGTCAAAACTGTTGAGTATAAGTAACTGTGAAGTTACGGATGACTGTGACTTACCTGACATGGGTACTGGGAACCCATCCTGTACCCTCGGCAAGAGCAGCACAATTGAGCTGTCTCTTTATCCCTAATGTTCTTCTTTTGAGCTTGGCTAGACCTTAAAGGAAGTTGCAAAGAAGACTGGGAGTTGCTATCTTTATTATGGGCTGCTGTGCATTGGATAAAATGTGAGAGATTTTGGAATTAAGAAAGAAGAGAAAGGAAATTGTGTTTGACTGGCAATCTCTGCAATAATGGATTTGTCATAAAATCAAAATCAATTTTCTATGCCTTAACTGATACTGGTAAAAGTAGGAAAAGAATGTTTCTCACCAGGATGAAAAGTACTCAGCACATGGCAGGAACAGATAAGTTGAATTTCTTTTTCCTTTTCTACTGTCATTACTGACCCTATTCAACCTTCCACAAAAATGAGAACTCTTATTGGCATCTTTGTAAGCGAGTCGTCTTTGCTATAAACTTTGACAGTATGAAGCTTGTTTTCATAAAGGTCAACTTAGTTCATAGTTTAAAATGTCTAATATTTGGAATATTTGACTCCATGTTGATCATCAATTAACTTCTAGTTGTTTCTACTAATTCATTTTAATACCCACTTGTCATTTAATTATCTTACAAAAATTGACATCTAGTGATAAAAATGCTTACAAATATATGTTTGTGTTATTACACCATCATTTATTAATTATCTGATTTATTACTATAGATTTTCTATTATGCAATAAATTCAATATCATGAAATCGTAAGACAGCTCATTGTGACCTTAGAAAAAGAGTTATTCCTGGAGGTCTCAGTCATTCTCTCCTCTGCTTATGGGCTGGCTGCTTGTGTCATACAGCTCCTGTCCCACGATCTTGCTTTAGTCTCAAGTGGGGCTTTCTTCTACTTAGTGTGATGGCTTTCCTGGTTTTGGAAGCATTTCTTTGTAGGCATGGCTCTCCTCTAACTGGCCACAGTGTTATGCCAGTTCAGGAATGAGTCACAGTGATTACTAATCAGGACTTGCAAGGCTAGTCTCTTGATACCCATTTCTTAAGATTCCAGCTGGAATCTTATAATACAGCCACTCCCTTCTCAGGGACTTATCTACATCCCTGAATGGCCTTGGCTAGCCCTAGCAATGTTCTTTGTCTTTATACCACAAGGCATCCCTCAAATTTTTAAGGACATGTCTTTCTTGAAATTTCAACTAAGAGTCTAAGTATATTGAAAGATGATCACACCCTTGTCTAATTAATGGAATTCCTAGTCACCAGACACAAGAATATTCTACACTTACCTGCATAATCCTACCCCACCTTATATCTGCACTTTGTTTCTTCAACTCTGACTTTCTTCTTTGGATCTGTAATTTGACTTAATATACCTGCCAGTATCTGGGGCTGTCTTTGGTTCCCTAAATCCATGAAATTTCTCTGAAAACATGTGTAGTTCTTGGGCTTGTTTTGAGTGACAGTCATTTGTACGCACTGAGGAGTAAGTTAGGGTCATCATTTTTCAGATTCCCATTTTCTCTAGAAGATCTATCCATACTGATATGGATATCTGGCTGACTTACAGCTGTCATTGTTTGTCTTTCTGGGCATTTCTTCTTAATTTTATAGATTCTTAGGAACAATCCATTTTTGAATTTTCTTTTCTTGCTTAATTTTGTTAAAATCATAAGGGATTTCATTAAGTGCACACCTGATAGCAAAGATCATCATAACAGCTAGGATTTTCTTATCTCCCTGCAAATTTTACCCTAATTCCTTTCAATTATATCACTTAAGAAACAAAGAGTATTATTATTTATATGTGACTATTTTAAATCCCTTAAATAAAATTTACTACTATTATTATGTGACTATTTTAAATTCCTTAAATTTAAAACTCAGAATCATAGGTAGGGTGGGAAGAAGTACATCAATGCAAGCTCTAGTTAGCACAAGAATCAACATTCCCTCTCCGTTCTGTAATTTGATCCTTATTTGAGCCTGGAACACAGGTGGTATGTAGTAGGAGGAGTGGACTGCTTGTCATCCTGGCCACCTGGCTAGCTTAACCCCTGAAATAACCACACAGACACTATATTAATTAAATCACTACATGGCCCATTAGTTCTAGCCTCTTATTGGCTAACTCTTAAATCTTGATTCAACCCATTTTTACCAATCTGTATAACACCACGAGGTCATGGCTTACAGGGAAAGATTCTAACCAGCCTCAATCTCAGGCAGGAGCTTCATGGCATCTGCCATTCTGCTCTTCTTCCCAGCATTCTGTTATGTCTACTCCACCTATCTAAGTTCTGCTCTATCAAAAGGCCAAGAAAGTTTCTTTATTCAACCAATGAAAGCAACACATAGACAGAAGAACCTCCTACACCAGTGGTATTCTGAACCCTTTCCAGTGACTCAATCTATCATCCCTGGTGACTCCCATTCTTACTGCCCTTTGTCCCAAATGTTTTCACAGTCATACAGAAAGTATTTTTGTATCTCAATTGAATGAAATTAAGCAGGGAAAGCAAACAGGATGTCAACTGTACATTCGTTGTAAATATAAATGATTTGTCTTTCACTTTCCCCTTAGTATCTGTGAACTACTCTTAGGACAACTGTGTGTTTGGTAGATTTCACAAATTTCAGAAGAAGCTGAGATAAGGGAAACAAAGTGTAACAGATAATTTGTCTGATTTGAAGAGCTTTGGATTATAATCATGAGAATCCATGCCTTAAAATTTTCAAGGATTTCCAAAATATTTTAAGAGCTCTATTTATTTCATTATTATTCTGTGTGTGTTTGGATGTGTGTGGAAAGTATGTGTGTTTTATAGAAATGAGGGTTGGGGTTTATGTACATACATGTAGAGGTCGAGCCAACATGCCTGGCTGAGAATTTGATTTACAATATTTTAAAATTGTTTTATCTAAATGTATGTCTATCTGTATACCACATGCATGCCTGGTTTCTTCAGAGGACAGATCCCCTGGAATTGTAGTTATAAGCAAGCATGAAAGAGTTTGGAATTGAACTGAGGTTCTTTGAAAGAGCAGTCAGTGCTCTTAACTGTTGAGCTATTTCTCTGGCTCTGAGAAATCAATTAAGAATTTCTTGTAGCTTTAAATCATGGTCTCTCACTGGTTAAAAAACTGGACATTTTAGCAAGGTTAGCTATCCAAGAAGCTCTCAGGGTATTGCGATCAGCCTCTCTCCTCTATTGTCATGACGGGCTGGAGATTTAAACTCAGGTTTAAACATTAGCAAAACAGGTGCTTTTACTTATGGAGTCATTTCTGCAGCCTCTATTTGGTTTTGAATTGAGCAATAATTGTATGTACTCACTTTGGGGATACAGCTAGATGTTTCTGGGTTCAAATCCCAGTACTTAAAAAAATGAACAAGTATAGTGTGGTAGTTTGAATGTAATTGACCCCATAAGCTCATAGAGAGTGACACTATTAGGAGGTCTGGTTTTGTTGGAGTAGGTTTGGTCTTGTTGGAGGAAGTGTGTCCCTGTGAGGGTGGGCTTTTAGATCTCTTTTGCTGACTGAGTTCACTTCCTGTTGTCCTCTGTTCAAGAAGTAGTCAGTATCATGTCTGCCTTCATGCTGCTATGTACCATGATGATGATAATGGATTGAACTTCTGAACTGTAAGTGAGCCACCCCCATTAAACATTTTTCTTTATAAGAATTGCTGTGGTCATGGTGTCTCTTCACAGTAACAAACCCCTAACTAAAACAAAAGTTAGTGGTGTATTGCTATGATAAACCTGACAATTTTTTGTTCAGAGGACTTTGAGCCTTTTGTACTTTGGGCTAGAAAAGCAGTGGAATGTGTTAAGCACTGCTTAATTGGCCATTCTAGTAGGAATCTTGAAGACAGTAGTGCAAAGAGTTATTTGAGGTGTGGGGTGCTTGTATCAAGGGGAAACAGAGGATAATAATATTAATATGTGACCCAAAGATTGTTTTGTGATATTTTGGTGAAGAATGTGGCTGCTTTTTGCCCTTGCCCAGAGAGTCTGTCTGACGCTAATAATTGCATTGGCAGAAGAAATTTCAATAACAGCCTAGTATAGACTTTGTTCTGTGGTTATTAGTGGTAATTCTAATGACAATTTATCAAGAAAAGGAGCAAGAAAATGTAAAATGTAAAATTTGAGGAGAAAGGGAATAGAATTAAGTGCTATGTTCAAAGAGATAAAAAGATTAAGAAATTGAATGTAGGTAGGGAGGAGTAGTGACCTCAGAGATGATTTCACCCAGCTAAGTTTCCAACTTGTGAAAAGGAAATAAGTGAAAGTTTAGAGACAGGTGAGGTGCTGCACACCTTTAATCCTAGCTTCGGGAAGGCAGAGGATGGTGGATTCAAGGACAACCTGATCTACTGATCCAGTGTCAGGTGAAGCTGTGATTGAACAAGGGGGTCAAGTCCTAGCCTCAGTAAGAAGAGGAACCTGGCAGTTTCAGTCACATGGTTTTGACTTTAGAGTCAAGGATTGACCAAGGAAAGCCACCTAGGCCAGACATGTGCCAACGTAACCCTGAATGGAGGCCTAGAGAGTCCATTGTGTGAAGTTGTGACATTAAAACCTGAATTGCCAAGATGTTACAGATGTCAAAGAAAGAAGTGCAGTCAACAAAGCTGAACAGAGTTGGAGATATGAAGAACATTTTGACATCAGACACGGAGATGCAGAGTTTGGAGTTTGCCCAGCAGGTTTTTAGTTTTTCTTGGTTCAGTGTTTCCCCACTAGGCTCTCTTTTCAATGTTTTAGAATGGTAATGTATATCCTGTGCCATTATATGTTGGAAGTATGTGATCTGTTTCTTGATTAGGGGATTACAGTTAAGAGGTTGAAAAAGTCTCAGAAGAGACTTTGAACATTGAATTTTAAAACATTGTTGAGACTATTATAGACTATGGTGACTTTTGAAGGTGGACTACAAAATTTTGCACTACGAAATTGTTACACACTTATAGGAGCCAGGACGTGGAATGTGGTAGTTCGACTGTGATATGCCCCATAAACTCATAGAGAGTAGCGCTAATAGGAGGTGAAGCTTTATTGGAGTAGGTATGGCCTTGTTGGAGGATATATGTCACTGTGGGGGTGGGCTTTGATGTCTTTTTGTCCTCAAGCTTCCCTCAGTGTGGCACTGAGTACACTTCCTGTTACCATCTGATCAAGATGTAGCCAACACCATGTCTGTGTGCATGCCTCCATACCCACTATGATGATAATGAACTGAACCTCTGAACTATAAGCAAGCAACCTTAATTAAATTATTTTTTTATAAGAGTTGCCACAGTCATGGTATTTCTTCACAGCAATAGAAACCCTAACTAAGACACTTAGCTTTGTTATTTGGTAGCTACCATGAGTACAAAGACTATAGATCTTGAGATGCAGAAAGACCACATCAGTATTATCAAAAGCACATTCACTTACTAGGTCTATCATTTTTTGATTGGAGTAAAATTACTACAGTCTTCTTTGCTTCCTCAGTGGTGGGAAGAAAGGATTGTATGAGAAGTAAAGACATTTATAAACTACTTTTATAACCTAGGAATCAAATTCACATCTATGAAACTAACAAAAATCTATCAAATAAACTCCACTAGCCATGAAGATGACTGAATTCCTGTTGTTTTATTTATCCAATTGGAATACAAGATGTGTATAAGTAAGTAAGCAAGAGAAAGTCAGACAAGCCATAGAGAAACTGTTGAAATGTGCCCTATAACTTAATTTGAAGTCAAGCACACACTTGAGCATCAAAATTTATTTAGTCATCAGTATGTATTTGTTCATGTGGTTCTTAGAAGCAAAATCCACTTACATCTAAATATCTAGAGGCAGATTTTTTTATATATTTTTTTATTTTTTTTAAATATAATTTTTTTATTGAAAAAAAAAAAAGATTTCCGCCTCCTCCCCGCCTCCCATTTCCCTCCCCGTCTCCCTTTTCCCCCCTCCTCCCTCTCCTCTCCCCCTCCCCCCACTCCTCTCCCCCTCCCTCTCCAGTCTGAGGGGCAGTCAGGGTTCCCTGCCCTGTGGAAAGTCCAAAGTCCTCCCCGCTCCATCTTGGTCTAGGAAGGTGGACATCCAAACTGGCTAGGCTCCCACAAAGCCAGAACATGAAGTAGGATCAAAACCCAGTGGCATTGTCCTTGGCTTCTCAGCAGCCCTCATTGTCCGCCATATTCAGAGAGTCCGGTTTTATCCCATGGTTTTTCAGTCGTAGTCCAGCTGGCCTTGGTGAGCTCACAATAGATCAGCCCCACTGTCTCCGTGGGTGGGTGCACCCCTCGTGGTCCTGACTTCTTTGCTCATATTTTCCCTCCTTCTGCTCCTCCTTGGGACATTGGGAGCTCAGTCCAGTGCTCCAGTGTGGGTCTCTGTCTCTATCTCCATCCATCTCCAGATGAAGGTTCTATGGTGAAAAGACACTTAAGGATATGCTCAACCTCCTTAGCGATCAGGGAAATGCAAATCAAAACAACTTTGAGATATCATCTTACACCTGTCAGAATGGCTAAAATCAAAAACACCAATGATATCCTTTGCTGGAGAGGTTGTGGAGAAAGGGGTACTCTCATCCATTGCTGGTGGGAATGCAAACTTGTGCAACCACTTTGGAAAGCAGTGTGGCGGTTTCTCAGGAAATTCGGGATCAACCTACCCCTGGACCCAGCAATGCCACTCTTGGGAATATACCCAAGAGAGGCCCGATCATATGACAGGGGCATTTGTTCAACTATGTTCATAGCAGCATTATTTGTAATAGCCAGAACCTGGAAACAACCTAGATGTCCTTCAATGGAGGCAGATTTTTTTATGACAGTGTTCTGATATATACTATTGAAATGGCTCCTCTGAACGTGTGTGAATTTCAGGATTCTTTATTCTCTAACACATAGGTCTCTTTGACACATCTATGCAGAAATAAAGGAAGCATTCCCAAAATACTTTTTCAAATCTTAGAAAAAATCAACTTGGGTGTCATCTAATTTCCTTGTAAGTCATATGTGACAAATCCAATCTCTTCTGGAAAAGGGAAAATGAATACACATTTTTCTTATACTTTGTGGCTCATGACCCAAACTGATAAGTGTATTTAATATTAATTCAAAACTGTATGACCACAAGCTATTGGCAATTGTACATTGTGAAATGAGTTTAGTGTTCACTAGATTCCAAGTTTCACAGTTGTTGAGGTAAAAGTCAGACTAAGTCTGTAAAGCAAAACAAATACTACCTTGGAATCACAAACTGTCTGTTATTCTTAACCACCTCAGAACATATTGAAATATTAAAAATATTTAATCTGTTATCAATTGTTCTATTTGAAAATGTCTCCAATGTAATATTGGTAAAAAAAATAGTGATTCAATACCTATGCATTAAGCCCTGGAAAAACTCATGCCAATCGAACCTGTTGAATTTTCTGTCCATTGTAATAATGGTTAGTACAGAGATTGGCCCATAGAAAAAGCATCAAAGATATGAGCAACTGCAGTATTGTCACTAACAGTTACCCATCAGAACAGACTGTAGGAAGAACAGATGGGAAATAGTCATACAATTCTGCATGTTAACATAGTTCACAGATTTCTTAATCAAGCGGAAAGTTCAAAGTACAAAATAGTCTGTGAGTATGTTCAAATACATAGAAAGTGAAGGTTATGTATGCTGTATTGATAGTCAGTTTGTACTGTATTATATACGTTATAGTTGAATGAAAAAGAATAGATAGAAATACATATATATCCATATAAGTATTTATGGTATATATATATGTACATACATATATATCTTTATACAATGTTATTCAAGCCTAGTTATATTGAGATAGCTAGGAGATATGATAATTGGCCAACATTTATGTTTATTTTTTCTCTTTCTCTTTTTTCTTTTTACACCTTCCTTCCTTCTTTCCTTTATTCAATTCTTTTTTTCTCCTTCCTTCCTTCCTTCCTTCCTCCCTTCCTTCCTTCCTTCCTTTCTTCCTTTCTTCCTTTTGTTCTTTATTTTAAAATTTTCTTCATAATAAAGAGTATCTTATCCCATTCTGAGGGTTTAAATGCTATATGAAATCAAATAAGCTACTGTGAATGTTAAATTTCAGTGACGTTTAGGGATTATGGCATGAAAACTATGTTTTGCAGAGAAGAAAAATATTTACTCTTCATAAGTGATAGCATTAGGTTGGAACATCACAGTAAGGAGCAACAGCCTACTGTGCATATTTCAACTTCATCTGCATACTGCTATCAGTATTTTTATGTATGTAAATAAATAATTTTTAATTCAATAACAAAGTCTCTGCCTTCTGCTTTCTTGTATGTGTTAGAGTATTAGTTTCCCAAGGCCCCATACTAAGAAAGTACCCAGAACTTGGTGTGTTAAACAACAGAAATTATTATTTCAGTTGTGAAATCCAGAAGTCCAAGATCATTGCTGCTGACTCCATTTTGTAGCACTTCCGTAGAATCTACTCTATACTGCTCTCTTGGTTTCTGTTGAATCCTACCAGTCCTTGTCATTCCTTAACTGTATATTCATCCCCCCAATCCCTGATGATATTTTCATAGAATGTTTTTGTTCTGTTCCCTGTCTTAACAGGACCATCTTTTTCACAAGGATACAAGCCATATTGGGTAGCAATCCTGTCCTCATCTAGTATGACTTTATTTTAACCAATCACATCCATTGTGACATATTTCGAAATAAGGTCATGATTCCAGGGTTTGGCATTGGGATTCCACTATGTACATGTCTGTATGTGTACATATGTATATAATTATGTATACATTAATATATGTATATATAAATGAATATACAAATATTTGGGAAGGTGTCAGGTTTGGGGAATATTTTAACTGACACTAGTTCTGATGATTTGGTTACAATTTTACTTTTTCATACACTACTTCATTTTTTATGTTTAACTTCTTATATCTTGGAAAAATGACAACATATATAGATAATTAAGTCCCAGAACTTTGCTTCTTAAGAAGTAGGTACTATACACAGGCAAGGCAGTGCAGAGATTCCTCCATCTTGTATTATTGCTGAGACCATTTCAGGTTTAACTAGAATTTAATCTCCTTGATGGAAAATCCTGAAAATTACCCAACTCTTCTAGGACACAAGGACTAGATACCTATAACTTATATTGGTAGCTTATATTACCATCTATTAAGTTGCCTGCTTGTATAAAGCACACCCCCCATCCAGCTAACTGATTATCTCAACTTCTGTTCAACTGCTTGCTTGCCCCAAACTTTCCACTATTACTGCTGATCAAGATGCTAGTATGTTTTTCTTGTTGTTAATGTTGTTATTGCTGTTTTGCCTTTGAAAGCCCCTTAATCTAAATGGTCAGGAATATACATAGGGACCAAATACCTAAGTAAAGACTCACCGAGCTGGAATAAAGTCTTTCATTGGCTATAAATTGTGTCTGCGTGGTCATCTCTTGTGAGCTCATAATAGCAGTTCCACAGGGATTTCTACCAAACATCACGATATGCCTTCTGGGTGTCCAAGTAAACTGAGGAGAAGCTCAGCAAACCACAAATGACACAAAAAAGAAACCAACTGAGTCCACAGAATCTGGAGGTAATCACACCAACAGTGCTCACCAGAGCCAGAACAAAGGTTAAGAATAAACTGGGAGGGAAAATTAATTGCTGAATGAGCACCCTTTAATAAAGGCAGGAATTTGGAGGTGGATCCCCTGGTGTGTGACATTCCCTGTTCACTGGAGAAGTAGTTGTATCATATTCTGCAACCAAATGATATAAGCACTTAGAAAAATTCTAAAAATTAGAGCCTCTATATATATAGGAACCTACTACAAAGACAAGAATTATTGTTATCTCTCCCCCAGTATTTGTGTTATTTTTCGAAAATCAAAAGTCTATAGGAGCATAGGTTTATAGAGTGGTTCTCTTTTCTATTCCATTGATGAATGTATTTATTTTATCCAGTCCCATGGTTTGCAATATAACTCTGCAATATAACTTCCTTCCAAACTTTTTATTATTTAGAATTGTGTTTGCTGTTCTGTATCTTTTTATTTCCATATGAATTTGTAATTTTTTTCCTTCAATTTCTGTGAAGAATTGCATTGGAAGGTTGACTGGGATTGAACTTAATCAGTAGATTGCTTTTAGTAGGATGACCATTTTTACAATATTAATCCTAATGTTTTGTTATATGGGAGGGCTTTCTATATTTCAATATATTTTCCTAATGTCTTTATTAAACCCATATGGTTTCAGATGGTTATGTTATAAGCCCTAGAGGTAAACTAAATTCTGTTATCCTTGTAATTTGACACAGTAATAAGATGGACCCTAAGTTCTTTTGTTATACACATGGATTATTGAATATTTCAACCCTTATCAGAAAAAAATTCTTTTTGCAGTTTGTGGATATTGATACAGAGACCCATAACCATTTACTGTGCAGAGACTAAGAGACAATGGAGTGCTAGGCTTTAGTAGTTCAACTATGTCACAACTCTCCCTCTAAGGCCCAATGATCATAACCAAAAGGGAGCCAATAGGTGGTAAGGATCAGAGGTTACTGGTTATGTGCTGTGTAACAGTATTTTCTGGACAAGACAAAGCTCTTGTACACATAAGTTCACAGTGGCCATAATTGCATTCACAAGATTTATACAAGATAAAGCAAGCCAAACCCAAGCATGGATGGAGGAGGTATTTATGAAGCTCCACCCATAGTTGTGAAGTTATTGGCAATTGATGATGCTTGGGGGAGGGACAGTCAGTTTTTCTCCATGTTACAGTCCCTGAAAGATTATCCCTGCTTTCGCAGAGTATCCTATATCTGTTCATATACAGGTATCACTGTGTGGACTCAGTGGACTTAAAAACAGAGCATATAAAGTTGGGATGGAGAAGTGGTAGGGTGAGTTTAGAAAAGAAATTGGAGGAGAATTAAGACAGGTGATTCCGATCAAAACACACACACACAGTCTCATATACAAATGTGTGTATAAAGTTTTCAACCGATAAAATATACAAATATTAAAATATTAATCAAAGAAAACGTACATATAATTCAGTAATGTTCTTGCTAGATACTTTCTGTTGCTTTCATAAAATCACCTTAGAAAAGCATCCTGAAGGAAGAAAAGTTTTTATTATTTTTTCTTTTTCTGGTTTACATTTCAGGAGCCAGGGTCCATTGTAGTGGGGAATTCAAAGCAGTGGGTGGGTCTTCTCATGACCTTAGGAGCATATCTTATGGTTTATTTTTAGTATCTGAGAAGATCAGGAATAAGAGAGGTTAAACTGGAATCCAGGTCAAATCAGATCAGACTATGATGCTCAGTGACTGTTTCACCCACTTTCACCCCATGTCCCACTTCTTCAGTCAGAGCCCATCCCCAGAGATTCTAGAACCTTTGAAAATAGCATCATGACTTGGGAACCACACACTCAAATGCAAGTACTTGTGGGGAAATTCACATTTAATTAATTAGTTAATTAATTATACATCCTGGCTATTGGTTTCCTTTACTCCTCTCCTCCTAGTCCCTTCTCCCACCTTCCCCTCTACTTCCTTCCATCTACTTTTCTTCTGCTTCTTTTCAGAATATTGCAGTCTCCTATGAGTATTGACAAAATTTGGAATATCAGATTGTAGTAAGACTAAGCACCTTACCTTGTAAGGCAACCCCTTATGAGGAATAGGGTCACCAAAGCCAGTAAAATAGTCAGAGACAAGCTCTTGATCCCACTGTTAGTAGTTCCACAAGAAGACCAAGTTACACAACTGTCACATCTATGCAGAGGGCCTAGGTCAGTCCCATTCAGTTTCCATGGTTGCTGGTTCAGTCTCTATGAACCTAGTTTAAATGATTTTTTTTGGGTTTTCTTGCATGTCCTTGACCCTTCTGGCTCCTATAGTCCTTCTTCCCTGTCTTCAGCAGGATTCCCAAAGCTCAGCTTAATGTTTGACTGTGGGTCTCTGCATCTGTTTTCACCAATTGCTGGATGAAGCCCTTCTGAAGATTCTAGGGTTAGACACAATTCTATGAGTAGAGCAGAATATTGTTAGGCATCATTATATTGGCATTTTCCCCCATCTGTGTTTGATTCTATCTTTGGCCTTTGGACCATCCAGCCTCTGGTTCCTGGTATTCCAGGCAGTGCAAAGGTTGGACTCACTCTTGTGACATGGGTCTTGGGCTGGAGCAGTCATTAATTGGCCACTTCTTTATCTCTTTGTCACCCTTATCCCAGCACATCACATAGTCCAGACAGGCTATAGGTCAAAGGTTATGTGGCTGAGTTGGTGTCCTAATCCCTCCACTTGTAGTCTTACATGGTCACAGGAGATTCCCAGCTCAGGCTACACATCCACAATTGCTAGCAGTATTAGTTGGGGTCATCCTTGTAGATTCCTTGCAGTTTCCCTTGCACTAGATTTCTCCCTGACCCTGAAATGGCCCCTCTCCAGTTGGCTCTTTCAGTAATCTCCCCACCTGATTCCTCAGGTTCCAATCCCCATTCATCTCAGTACATACACATAATCTATTTCCTCTTCCCAGGGAGATCCAAGTGGCCCCTTTTAGCCATCCTTGTTACCTAACCTCTCTGGGACTGTGGATTGTACCATGGTTATTACTTACAGCTAATATACACTTATAAGTGATTACATACCATATTTGTCTTTCTGGGTCTAGGTTGCCTCACTCTATGATTTTTTTCTAGATCCATCTATTTGCCTTTAAATTTCATGGTGTCATTGTTTTTAACTTTTTAGTAATATTCTATTGCATAAATGTACCACATTTTTCTTTACCCATTCCTCAGTTAAGGGGCATCTAGGTTGTTTCCAGGTTCTGTAATATGAATAATGCTGCTATAAACTTAGTGAGCAAGTATGCTTGTGGTATGATTGAGCATCCTTTGAGCTTATGCATAAGAGTGGTCTATATAGCTGGGTTTCTAATTTTTAGAGAAAATTGATTTCCAAAAATCATTGATTTCCAAAAATAGCCACAAAATTTTGCACTCCTACTAGTAACGGAGGAGTGTTCCCTCTGCTCCACATTCTCTCCAGCATAAGCTGTCACTTGTATTTACCTTAGCCTGGTATAAGGGGAGATCTCAGAATCATTTTGATTTTTATTTATCTTTGAAATACTTCTCTTGAGAATTCCCTGTTTAGATATGTACCCTATTCTTAATTGGACTATTTAATATTTGGATGTCTAGTTTAATTCAGTGATTTTTTTTAAAAATCAGCCTTCTATCATAGGGTTGGTGAACAATTTTTTCCCATCCTGTAGGCTGCCATTTGTCCTATTGACAGTACCTTTGCCTTGTAGAAGCATTTCAGTTTCTTGAGCTTCCATTTATTAATTGTCAGTTTTAGTGTCTGCAGTATTGGTCTTCTATGCAGGAAGTTGTCTCCTGTTCCAATGTGCTCAAGGCTGTTCCCCACTTTCTCCTCTCTCAGGTTCAGTGTATCGGGATTTATGCTGAAGTCTCTTTGATTCACTTGGACTTGAGTTTTTGCAGGGTGATAGATATGTATCCATTTGCATTCTTCTAACATGACAGCATCCAGTTATATCAGCACCATTTGTTGAAGATTCTTTCTTTTTTCCATTGTATAATTTGGGCTTCTTTGTCGAAAATCAGGTGTCCATAGGTGTGTGGGTTTACATCCGCATTTTCAATTCAATCCCATTGATCCATGTGTCTATTTTTATGGCAATAACATGTATTATTCTTTTTTACTGTAACTCTGTAGTAGAGATTAAATCTGAAATGCTGACACCTCCAGTTCTTTATTGTACAGCATCATCTATAATCAAATGTCATAGCAGATGCTGCTCCTCTCTCACCCACACCTACACCTGATGAGAAGCAGTACCAACTCTCTCACTCCAGTGACATCAGCGGCAGGTCTCCCACCTACCACAGACCTCAAAGGTGATAGGGGAGTGTCTGCCACTGTAGGTGTGGGTGAGTCAACCCCGAGGACATGAGAACAAAATTGACTGCTCCTTGATGCTTACTGCATAAGGTGAGCCAGCCAGGAAAGTATTGAAGAACATATCCTGGTGCTGAGGATGAAGCAGTGCTAGCTGGCCGGCCAGCCCATCAAACACTCAAACCCAGAACCAAAGCTATGAGCTGGCCCATCCCATAATCCACCCCATCTATTGATATGCTGCAACACATGAAGGGGCTGGTACTGCCGACAGAAAGTTGCAGGATCTCCATGACACTTGACAACAACAGGATATCCAAGAGGAACCCCAATGAGGGCCCTGTATTGATTATGTAGCAAAAGCCAGAGACATCAAGCCAGACCAGTAACTCATTGCAGTGAACACTTGCAAGTAATAATATGTGGACTAAAGGACTGTGTGAATCATTGTGTCATACCACAGCTTCCACAATGAGATTTTTCTGTTCTTTTTCTCTTTCCTTTTAAATTTTAACTTGTTTTGTCCTAGGGGTGATTGCAAGGTGGATGGGAAGGGGTAGGGAGATGATAGGGATAGGGATCGATGTGTGTGATGTGAAATTCACAAAAAAATGAATAAAAAGTTAAATTTGAAACATTAATAATAAAGAAAAAATAAAAAATAGACCATTCCAGATGGTGGTATGCCTTGTGTTTTTCTGTGGGGTTTTCTTTGTGTGTATGCCTTTATGTGTAGTATACGTGTGTGTGTGTGTGAAGGGCAAGGGGCAATCTCGTGTTCTATTCCCCCAGGAACATTGTATATCTTATTTTTGTGACAGGCCTTCTTATTGGTATTAGGCTTATTAGGGTACACTAGATGACTAGAGAGCACCAGGAATCTTCCTGTATACACCTCTCTGGTGCTGAGATTGAAATTACGTATTACTGCACCTGGTTGTTTTGTATATGTGTTGAAGATCAAACTCAGGTTTATTCTTGGCTTGTACGACAAGCTCTTACCCACTGAGCAATTTCCCCAGCCATTTTTGTATTTATAAAGCTCTAATTATTCAACATAATTAAATTTCCTCTCCAGTATCAACAAGCCCGTCCCTCTGTCTTTTTGCTCCTGCTGTTGATGTCTGAATTCTACGAATGCATTGTACACAAGGGATAAGATAAGGGAGTGACTGTGTTCCAAATGACAAGTTGCCAAAGAGGTTCTGGTTTATGTCAATGCTATGCTGGGGAATCTTGTGGGCTCTCATAATCTAGAAACATAAAGTAAAATGAGTCACCCAAAGAGAAAATATATTTTCTATATATCTTCCTTGACTGTGTGTTTTTTCCTTCCATTTTACCATGTTCCTGTTTATTTTTAAAATTAATGCATTTATCTATCAAGTCTCTGTGATCATTTTCTTTAGTCATAGCTCTAGCTCCCACAGACAGCCTTCCAAATGTGTATGATTTGCATGTTTTGTGTGTTTCTGAAAAAAAATAGACATACTTCATGTAGATATGCTTTTAACTTCTGAAATGTTTTATATTCAAAGCAACTTATACTTTTCATAGTTTTTCATGGAAAGCATGGTTTTGTGTAAGAGATGGCTCGGTAAGTAAAGTGTTTGCCCTGAAAACATGAGTTTCTGGTAATGATTCCTTGAACATCCATAGACACCAGGTGTGGGGGAACATGCTTGCAGCTTGTAACTCAGGACTCACGGGCTAGCCAGACTCACGGGCTAGCCAGACTCACCTACTTGAGCTACAGGCTAGTGAGGTACTTTGTTTAAAAGCTGCATCATAGCCTCCATGGAGACCACTTTCTGATAAAGTACAAACAATTGTTTCGGTCACTCTGACTTCACATTGACGCATTTCTAAGTGATCTCGTCCATCCTATGAATAGCTACAGTACCTCAATGATAGGGCTTCACTTTGACAGCCCTTTACTCCTGACCTCCTCGTCACAATTCCTTTTCACTATTTATATATTTAGAGGCTTGCACTGCTTTTTCATGTAACAATGCAGCAATGACTTCAAAAATCTAGACTTTTTTTTTAATCTTCTGCCCAATCTGACCAAAAGTGCTGATGCTTAAATGCTGTACTGTAGACAAACAATCCATCAAATGTGTGCTGGCAGATGGGCTGGCTTCTGCTTTTATGAAATCCAGAGCACTGCCAAGTAAATAAATATAGCAAAAAAAAAAAAAACAAATTAAGCATCCCCTTAAATAAGTTATTACTGGGAAACAGCCAAGAGCATTTCTTCTGTTTCTCATTCTCCCTATGTTCAAGGTCAAAAGGTCACAGCTCAGTGTGCCAAGCGATCCCAGGCTTAGCTTGTTCCACTGCACCAGATGAACTTCCATTCTTATCAAAGCAAGCCTGGGGAAGTCTGTCTGGATTTACTGACGGATTGTCCAGCAAACTCGCCAGAGCTTCTAGCATATTGTTCATAACCAGCAACGTTACCTCATCCGTGGGTACAGAGCCCTCCTTATCTTTCGTCAGAAAGATAGATAAGGAGGTACTTAGAGAGCACAGTGATGAAAAGCAAACTCAATGAAGAGCTGCTTGGCAGTCTCAGCCCCTGGGTCAATTTGTCCTATATCTAAATTGATCTGCTTTTGTTAGAGAAATTTCCTGATTTAAAGAAAACAATAGAGGTGAAAGGAAAAGAAAACTTTAGAAATGGAGAAAGGGCTTGGGTTACAACTAACTCAGAGTTGTAGGCCTTGCTTCCAACACCCACAGAAAGAAAACTGCTGGTCTTGTTTAGCTGGCCATCCTGTCAAGCTCCCAATGGCTTGCTTATAATTATGTTTTAAAGTTATTTTATATGCATGCGGTGTTTTGCTAACATGCATATCTGTGCACCATATGCATGCTTGGGCACTGCAGAGGCCAGAAGAGGTGGTTAGATCTCCTGGAACTGGATTCTAAAGACAGTTGTGAACTGCCATGTGGGTGCTGGGAATCAAGCTTTTCTGGAAGAGCAGCCAATGCTCTGAACCACTGAGTCCTTCCAGCCCCTTCTAATGATTTCCTTTTAGAACAGCACAAACCAAAAGAATTTACCAAGGAGATTTACCAACCATTTCTTAAAACAATCACTAAGTGTATCCGTTCTCTATCTTTAAAACACGAAATGTTTTTATCTCAGATTCTCATTAATTCTGGAAGCTGATGGTCAATTAGGGATCTTGAATGCCTTATGCATGACTAGCACATAATTTTACGTGGTACATCCCACGTATCTGGGACTCTGGGGTCTGACAGCCTTTCAATCCATGAGCACTGTCATGAGCTTGGAAATGAGGAGTGAAAACGTATGAAAGGCCAAGGTTAACATTGCCAAACCTTGATCTAAAATCCAATATAAATTCTAGTGAGTCTCATGTTGTAAATCACTGGGACTTAGGTCTTAAAGGCACTTTCCCATTTTATATATAGAAAGGCATGCAGAGCAGAGAACGGGGTCTGCGCTTATTATTTTAATACTATTGTAATAATCTGTACAGATGTGAAATCTCAAGCTTCTGAAGGGCAAATACATTGTCCATGGCTACTATTACGTAATGTAGTCTTTAATGGAAGATGGCTTTGGAGAACAGTGAGTGTCTGCATCTTTCTCAGTAAAAAGAGGAGTATAGGAATCTTTGTAAAATGAGAGGAAGACAGCTGGGTTGTCTCTGGCCATCCAGGGGGCAGCTCTGCTTGCATAGTTCTGAGACATTAAGTTGTTTCCGCCATTTTAATAAGCTATTGGCATAGATTAGAAGTGGGAAAAAGAAGAGTGAAGGGCATCGTGGGTGCAACAGAAATGAGAGTCTGATTTGAGAAAGGGTTTGGAATTAAATTCGAGACTGATAAAATGTAAGCATCTGTCACTACTATTGTCCAGTTCAGGCCCAGCTCAGGACATGGTGCCACTCACAGTTATGGTAGGTCTTCCTGCCCCAATTATCCAATTAAGAAAATCTCGCTACGGCATTAGAGATGGATCCATGGCTAAGGAGCTTGCTCTTGATCTAGAAGACTGAGTTCATTTCTGAACATACGCGTTGAACATCTCATAAAACTGCTTGTAACATTAACTTCAGAGGTTTCTAGTCTCCAGAGGCCCTGACACATATTGTACACACACACACACACACATATACATGTGTATACACACACACACTCACACACTCACATGCATGTATTCACAGACAGACACACATACACATAAATAAAAAGTAATGGAATAATAATGTGAAAAAGAGAAAAAAATCTCTTACAGGCATGGTAACAGACTAATTGAGTCCAAAAAATTCCTCATTGAGACTTTCTTCCTGGGTGATTGTTGATTCTTGACATCTAAATCAAAGCATCACATTTGTAAGGAAGGAAAGTTGCTCAACTCATGTGTTTGTAAGGAATAAACCTACGTTATTGAAGGGTTAAAATCCAAAGACGCTTATAGTCCTTTTTCATTGGGTATGAAAAAATATGCAATTCTTAGCCCATCATACAAGACACATTTTTAAATTTAGATATAACTTGTTTATTACAAATTAATGACTCATTCTTTACAAAAATATTTCTTTCACTTATGAGATTATGCTATGATTGATTACATTATTTCCTCCTTCCCTTTAAAACCACCTGTGTAACCCTCCTTGTTTCTTTCTAATTCATTATACAAACACACACACATATACATATGTGTATGTTTATACATATGTGTGTAAATAGATAAATATGAACTTCTTAGTCTGTATGTTGTAACTTGTATGTATGTGTGTTTATAGGATTGACAATTTGGTATTGGATAACCAGTTGATGTGTTCTTTAATGGGGAAGGATATTTCTCCTGCTTTCACCATTCCTTAGCTACCTATACTTCTTTGGAGAAATATTTTGAAATGCTAACACTGTTAAAACTAAAATTGCAGGTAAGGCAGTTTTATCTAGGGGCAACAAATTGTGGAAAATTTAAATATACCTGCTTAATGTTAGTGTTACTGATATAACTTATCTTTCTATCTAGAGTAGTTGTAGGAGGCCGTTGAGTTAAAAAGCTATATATTTGAGATGATGCTGAGGATAATGAGTAAATGATTTTAAATATGGAAATTGTTTGATATAAAAGTAAATTTCAGTATTTGCTAATTCACTGATTTTTATGAGTTCACAGACTGAAATGGTATAAGGAAACACTCTATGAAATATTGAAACGGATTTCTTGCATAATATTACAGAATATGAATAAATCACCCTAATGTTTGACTAGTTAAACCAAGAGTAAGTTTTATTAGCAATAAAAAGTTCATACTACAATTTGTAAAATAATCACAAAAATCCTTCTAAATTATATTCTTCTAACATACAATGGCACAGAATATACATTTACATTTCAAAAGAGATAGTGATATGTGTTTTGTGTTTCTGGGAAGCAGCAAAAAATAGAATTCCAATCTTTGTTAGTCTGTGTCTTTTTGTGGGGAAATAAATAGAGACCATTAATATTCACTATTATTAAAAATATGTGTATTTATTCCTGTAATTTTGTTGATTTTTTCTAGGATTTCTTTGGTCCCATTGTTTATTTGGTCTCCCATTGTTTATTTGTCCCCAGAACTTCCTGTGCATGTTTATCCTTTTCATATTGACTTATTCCTTCCAGTACTTTCTGTAGGGCCGGCTTAGTAGTCATAGATTCTGCTACTCTCTTCTTATCATGGGAAAGCTTTCTTTATTCTTATAGTTTAATGGCTTTTCTGGTTATAACAGTCTAGGTTGACAGTGGCAGTCTTTCAGGACACAGAATATATCCTTTTAGACCCTTCTTTTGGATTTCAACATTTCTATTAAATAATTCAGCTTTATTTGGATTAACTTAACTTTACAAATGACTTAATATTTCCCTCCCACAACTCATAACAACTTTTCTTCATTCTTTGCCTTACATGTTTTAATTAGAATACCTCATAGGAAATTTATACGTGAATGTTGTCAGAGGTTTCTGTCCTGCCTGGCTCCCGCAGTCATTAAGTCCCAAAGAAATCACACAGAGTTCTATATTATTTATAAACTGATTGGCCTAGTAGCTCAGACTTCTTATTAATTCTTTTTTAAAAAGTTTTTTTTTTTATTATGTATACAGTGTTCTGTCTATATGTATGCTTGCTGGCCAGAAGAGGGCACAAGATCTCATTACAGATGGCTGTGATCCACCATGTGGTTTCTGGGAATTGAACTCAGGACCTCTGGAAGAGCAGTCAGTGCTCTTAACCTCTGAGCCATCTCTCCAGCCTCTTCTTATTAACTCTTATAACTTATATTAGCCCATTATTCTTGTATATGTTAGCCATGTGGCTTGGTACCTTATTTGGCGATGCAGTCACATGTGAATAGCATGTCTTTCTTCAGGTTTTGGAAGTTTTCTTCTATGCTTTTCCTGAAAATGTTCTCTATGCCTTTGCTAGGGTTTCTTCCTCTTTTCTGCCCATAATTGTGGGTAAAGTTTTTTTAACTGTGTCTCTTAAACTCTTTAATTTTATGTTCATATACATTAAAGTTTTTTTTTCTTGGTTTTCGAGACAGGGTTTCTCTGTGGCTTTGGAGCCTGTCCTGGAACTAGCTCTGTAGACCAGGCTGTTCTCGAACTCACAGAGATCCGCCTGCCTCTGCCTCCCAAGTGCTGGGATTAAAGGCGTGCGCCATCATTGCCCGTTTTAATCACTGGTATTTACTGATTGACACAATTTCTCTTCACTGTCTTCTATCACTAGCTCCTTGGTTTTGCTATGATCCCTGTAAATGATGCTTTCTACTGAGGTTTTTAATTGGCTTATTAGATTTTTCTTTTCTGGAATGGTTGCATTTGGGGTTCTCATTTTTTAAAAAAAAAATCTAACTAAATTTGAATGTCTTGGATTGACTTCCTCATATCATTCCTCTGTTTGTCTTTGTCTTCTTTCAGTTGTTTGACCATGGTTATAATAATCCTTTTGAATTTTGTTTGTGAGTTCTTCCAGGTAATTTTCAATAGGGATATACATATATACATAATATATGTATGCATATAAATATGAGATATATCATTTTGGTTTTCCCTGTTATTTTAGTTTATGTGTTGAGTGAAGGTGTAAGTCACGAACAATGCCACACCAGTTTGGAATTATGATTAATAGGGTGGTATTTATTTAAAGAGGAAAAAAACTTACAGATTACCGTCCCAGACAACAGCCCTCTGAGCAACCAGGAAGGGAGTCTAGTCGCCAGGCAGAGCAGGAAGTGAAGAGAGAGAGTGCGGAGGGAAGTAGACGCTTTTTTAAAGGGAGAGAGACCACGCCCCAATGGGCTGGTATCTCAGCAGCCATTGGGTTGGAGGGGTGGAAGGACCTCCCGCAACAGTTGAGATTTGTATACCTGGGGTTAGTCTGTTAGTTGAGTCTTTCTTTTTTCTTTTCATTAGAGGGGCTTACATGATCAGGATGGGGATAATTTATAGCATGATTGGGATCGCAGTTCCCTCTATTTGGTATCTGGGGATACAGTCTCCAATTCAGTTCTTCTGCTTATCACCTAAAATCGTGTGCCTTCGGCAATTTGGTCAAGCAGTATGAATCAAATTTTCTATGGCAATATAGACTAGTACTGTGTCTTAAAACTGGAAGTGGAACTGGGTGGTGGCGGCACACAGCTCATGCCTTAATCCCAGCACTTGGGAGGCAGAAGCAGGTGGATTTCTTTGAGTTTGAGGCCAGCCTGGTCTACAGGAACTAGTTCCAGGACAAGCGCCAAAGCTACAGAAAAAATCCTGTCTTCAGACAAAGCAAGCAAGCAAGCAAGCAAGACGAGAAAAGAAAAGGAAAGAAAAGAAAAGAAGAAAAGAAAAGAAAAGAAAAGAAAAGAAAAGAAAAGAAAAGAAAAGAAAAGAAAAGAAAAAGCTGGACGGGGCAAATGAAGACTCCCAGTCAGGTAGCTGGCAAAGCTCGGAGGAGTCCCAAATGGAGAGTGTGCACCACCTGGACTGAAGTAACTTTGGGAGGAGTGGTCCAAGATCGCTAAGTTCCAAAGGGTAAGAGAGGTTCTAGGAGAAAGTGCTGCCCTGCCCAGCACCAGTAGGTCTTTGCTGTGACCCGAGGAGATTGGTGCCCAGGAAGGAGTGAGGTTTGTTTACCCGAGTCTCCATGCAATGCCAACAAGGCTCTCTGTGACACTTTTCAATTTTCAGCATATGTGTAGCATAATTTCTCAGGATTTGAAACTTATAAAAAATTAAGATTTTTGCCCAAGTTCCAAATTGAATGGATACTTGTGTTGAATCTAGAATTGCTTATGAAAAACCCTGAAATTAATCATGATTCTGAATTCAATTTTTCAAAATATATGTAACAATTCTAATGCAGACCAATATAGTATACATATGTCAACTCAATAGGGTTATGCCACTAGTCATAGTATATTTACCCTGGTTTGAATAAACATAAATAGATAAATTAATAAATAGACAAATTAATCAGGCTTCTGGTTTGTAGCCAAAAAGAGCTAAGATTTTTAGGACATTTTGGATTTTCCAGTCATGGCTAAGAGTTTGTGAACATTTACCTGTTCCCCTAGTGCTTATTCTTACTACCTTTACTTAACCCAGTAAAGCAGTTCCGCTGGAGAAAGCTGTAAACACAGAGAGAACTGGACTCTTATCAAGTTATCCAGCCCTGTGCTCATACAGGCTCTGGAAATCACCCAGAAACTCTTCCAAGTTTCTCGTGTCTTGCATAAAAATTCCAGTTAAAAAAAATCCCTTCTTAGCTTTTAGATTTTTTTAAATTTTTTTTGTGATTATAAGGAAAGCAAAGACATTAGGAGTCAATTTCTCATTTTTCTCAGATGAGGATGACACTTTTGTTCTAATGAAGGGGTTTTCCACATCCTTTGAATAAGAGGGATGCTCCTACTCTCCGTTTGAGGTCTTATTCTCTTTTACCTTCTCTGAAACCTTATACGTTCTGTGAGTGTTCCCATGTATTAAATAAAATAACCCTTTCTTTTCTGGTTTTCTTTTGTCATTGTTGGAGGATAGCGATGATCTAGGGCTCTCAGGACTGTTGGAAGACGAAAAGCATGAAACATAAAGTTGATGTGTTTATTAAATAGTACGAGAGTACTAAACCTAAATTAACTGAAGGTTCATTAAGCTATCTGTGGAGGTTTTGATTAAAATTTTAGATATGATTATAACTGACAGTATAAGTAGTATTTATATAGTATGAAGAAGGGAGAGAATAGTGAGGTAGCTTTCCATCACAATGACAAGGGCCTGGGATAATGAACTTGATAAAGAGAAAGGTTCAATTTGGTCCTCTCTGTCCACTCAGCTCTATTGTTATTAGTCCTCTGAAGTTATTAGATCATAGTTGAAGAATACCAAAAAATCAGTTAATTCAGGTCAATGTAGCAAAATAGCAAGAGACTGAAGAACTACAATCCCTTTGGACATCATTTTCCCAAGCAATTGATGGATTATCATTAAGATTCCTCCCTTAAAATTCCAAGCACTTCTCAATATCATTACTATAGGGACCTGCCTCTAACACATGGAATTGGGGGACATTTTAATACCAAACTCCAGCAGGTTTAGGTCTGACCATGAGCTAAATGACAACAGAGAGGGGGGTGCTTTCAAAAGAGACAGCTTGAGGGGTCACTATACTCTCTGTGTGACTACAAATAATCCTTTCCAATATTTGACTTTAAAGAAGAAGTTGGAGGTTAGATTTCAACTAGAGTACAGGAAAGAATAATGTAGAACTTTTCATGTTGTTGTTTTCAGGCATAGTCTACATTATAAAGAATGTGTTTCTTTCAAGACTCAAATCATACATTCCTAATTACCCCTTATTTTATTCAGTCCATAAATCCTATTTTATTAATTTCTTTGTGTGTATGATATAAGTGCATGTATGTATGCACATTTCTGTGTGTGAATGTTATTATCGGTGCATGTCATATTGAGGGAGGTCGGTCAGGTCATAGTGTCAATCTTATCCTCCCACCTTGTTTGCTTCTGCACACTCCAGGCCAGCTGGCCTGCAAACCTTTGGTGATGCTCGTGTGTCTACCTCTTATTTCACTCTGTAGAGCTGGGTTTGCAGATGTGCACCACAGCTGGCTTTAGGCGGGCTCGGGGGACCAGAATCTGGTCTACATGTTAATTCGGGAGCCATTTAACTCAGTGACTCATTTCCTCACAAAGTACTTAAATCTTAAATTTTCTTTTAGGCTAAGAAACAAAATGTTGAATGGGATGTATTTGAAATGTGGTGAGGAACTTGTCAAACATAATTTATTCTACTGGATCTTGTCACAGCATCTGTTTGACTGTATGGAGATGAAAAATATTTTTGAAAATATAGTGATAATGCCCTTAATTTTTTATCATTTTTGAGTGTGTGCTTTTGCATTCCTATGTGTGAAAATGAATGTGTGGGAGTGTATGCATGGAGGTTAGAGGAAGACCTTAGGAGTCCTTTTTGAGACAGGTCATCTTTAATTTTTTTGGATGCCGAGACTCCTTCTTGCTGGTCTGGGTCTTACCAAGTAGGGTAGCCTGTCTAGCTAGCAATCTTGGGCATCTGGTTGCCTTCCCCTGCCAAGAAACTGGATTTCAAATATGCACCATGATATCCATTGTGTTTATATGGGTCCTAGGGACTGAACTCAGCCCTTTATACTTATGCAGCAAGCACAGTACCCACAAAATTACAAAATTATTCTCCAGCCCCAACAATGCCCTTCATTATGTGTTTAATGACTGAGGTCCAAGATATTGTTGACATTAATACAGAAAAGAAGCACAGATTCACTTTACCACATCATTCTGATTATCACAAAAAGTCCTCAAGTGGGTGACCTGCAAGGCCCCAGAGCTCAGATTTCAACTTTCGATGGTTCAAAGAATGCTCCTGAAATTATTATTTTTGGCCAAGAGAGGGCTCATAAGTAAGGTTTTTCTGTGACATTTGTACCATAAAAATCACATTTCAACATGAAAGACAAATTATATGAGAACTGATAGAAGAAGCACTTGAAGAGCTTCATTTATTCTGGATCTTTCCACAGTGCATCTTGGGTGCTGTTAAATACAGTTTGAAAAATATATTGTTTTCATCCTTCAGATTTAGTTAATATTATGTCACAAAGATAAGTTCAGAAAAAAATATTGCATGAAATATATGCCAGGTGCCCTAAGTAAATGTTTAAAATTTACATTGAACTCATTTTCTAGTTGAGTGATTGCTTACATTTTGAATTTTCAACCTTCTGGAGCAAGCCTGACAAGCAAATAGATTTCTTTCGGTGTTATCATCCACGAGGAATTATTATCATGTAATATACGATCTGTTTATGGTTTCTGTGGAGGGCATCTAGCTTAGAAAGTGAGTGATCACCATGAAGCAAAGCAGATGGGGGGAGATCTGGTTTGTGTCAGAGAGTAAGTGTACCAGATGTTTCGAAACTCCTGAGATGTGGCTCACCCGTCGCGGCCCTGGCATGCAATGGAAGTCCTTTCAGGCCTGAAATCATTATCTGGAATTTCCCAAGGAGCCCTGGGATTAGAGAACATGGCTCACCCCATCTTCCTCCTGACTTTCATTTTGGTAGCATCGTGTATATGTAGACACATATAAACACAGAACGGACAATAGAGATTTTTCAAGGAAGTGATTAAACCAATTTTGAAATATAGAATACTTGAGCTTCATGTATTAAGAATTAAAAGCTTTACAGAATTTAATGTAAGCTTTGTTTTTAATGTTGCTATAAGTTTTACTTTGTGGCTCCAGTTTCAAGTTCCTTGGGCTGGAGCTGTGTTTTATAGAATTTGGCATAGGGTTTTTATTCCTGACCCAATTTCATCAGTGCATTCTGATGATATTTCTGTGTCTGTCTTCATACAGTCTGTCTTCTGTGTCTGGGCGGGTCAACTTGTTGTCTCATTGCTATTTCCTGCCATTTTGAGCACATGCAATACTATACACTATGTTTTCAACGAATGACCCCCCATAAAACAGCTTTAATACTTATGTCTATTTTAGGTAAAAACATAAAAATAATCCCCAAATTGTCCTCTCATTTAGGGTGCATCTGTTACTTGTAGTATCAAGAATGAAAAAGTATTTAACAACATTTGTAGTAGCTTCTACAGTTTACTTAATGACTATATTGTACTAACTATGCCCAGTTCTGAAACACATGTGAAATGTTTTCAGTTACAGAAAACAAAAGCTATAGATTTTCATCTCTTGGTACAACAAAAATCAGTCGATGATTATGCAACCATTTACTCATAAAAAGCAATTTTATATTTTATTTTTACTTATAATTGCTTCCATATACTTTCCTTAGTACATATTTATTTCAGACAGTATCTCTTTACATAGCCCAAGATGCCTTGAGCTCATAGAATTCCTCTTGCATCAGTCCCTGGGTGCTGTTTAATAGGCATGAGCTACTGTGTATTATCTCTTAGTACTATGTTTTTATAAAGTTTGAGCAAATTAGCCCTTCCTAGTATTTCATATTTAAGGTTGAGCTTTCTTAAAAATGCTGTTAATTGTAGAAGTAGGAGAACCTATTGTGGTTAACCTCAACTAGACAGACTAGTAAATTTCAAACTTATATTTAAATTTCCTTCTATCCAAAACTATCCTATTCATTTTCAGTCTGTTTAAACAGATAACAGAATTAACTGAAACTTCCAATAATATTTATTAGTTGAGATGTCTTACTTGCCCTTAAGTACAAAAACAGCTAAAAAATTCTCTGGGAAATTTTTGAGTTTTGTATACTTATCATACATTTACAGTTTTGTTTGTTTAAGCTTGACAATATTATGTCTGCATAAATCATACTACCATTTTAGTAATGATCTATTCTTTCTTATCTGCTGCTTCAGGCAAATGAATTAAAATGGTTTCACCTCTTTCTGCCCTATCAGTGTATAACCTCATGTGTGCACGTTGCACAGATTCTACTATTTGTACATATTTGGGTTGTTTCTAAAATTTTCTTTATGATGAACACACTGCTGTAAAAATTTTCATTTGTTTATTTCCATGGGTGCAAGTACTCATTTTGGTTAGGTATTAATGAAATAAAGGAGCCATACAAATGACATTTACAATTCTTAACCATGATAACATAGTGAAAGTGAGAGGACCAGGGTATGAAAACTGCTATAACAACAAACGTTCCCCAAAGAGGTTGTACCATTTCACTCCTCCGTTAGTAACACGAGAATTCTGGTTTTCTGTGCTTTTAAATGATCCTAGAGGTTGACCATTTTCCTGCTCAGCTTTTCTGGTGTGTGTTCTAGGATTGTCCTGTACAGTTGGTTTGATTTTTTTTTATTATTGATGATGGAGATCACCTTTTAGAAGTTTGCTGGCCATATGTTCCCGTATTTTGTGTAGTTTCTTTTTCTTCAAGTTCTTTACCTTTCAATTATGTTTTTTTTTTCTAAAAATTCTCCATTTATTTTAGGTGGCATTGCTTTTTCTAACTGATATGTCTTAACTCTCTGTTTCAATTGTAGCTCTTCTTCTCATTTCTCTGTGACCTAACAGATGGATTAATTGGAATGAAGAGAAGTGTGATGGTTGATGTCAGCTTGACAGGATCTGAAGTCTCCTAGAAGCCTGGTGCGTGAGTGAGGGATTATTTAGATTAGGTTAAGCTTTAACCATGCCAGTGATGGAATACCTCAGATAGACCATTTGAGGAGGTAAGACTCACTCTAAAAGTTGCAGACACCACATCCTAGACTGGGATCCAACACTGCATAGAAGGAGAAAGTTGATTGAGCAAGACATTCATACCCTTCCGCTTCTTGACTGCAGGTACCATGTAACCAGCTGCCTCAAGTCTCAAGGTGTCCTCTCTGCCACAATGGGCTGTACCCTGGAACCACAAGCCAAAATGTATCTTTTCTCTCTCCCTTTGCCTTTGTTGGGTATTTCATCACATCATTGAGACAAATATCTAATTCAGTTACTGTGAGGTGCAATGGGAACCCTTTTTAAAAATTATTTAAATATTTTGTATATTTCCCATTATCTTTATGTATATAAATAGAAACTTAGAAAATGCAATGATGGGCTTAGCAAGTCATTCAGTTAGTAGTAAGAAGCCCTGACCTTGATAACTCTGTAGAAGTTAGACAAAATGCTGCAGGTCTGTAGTCCTAGCACTCAGAAAGATGAGGCAAAAGGATAGCTCAAATTTAAATGTAAAATTGTGAGACTGGCTAATTTATTCATACTTTATAAGAAATGTGCTAAGAACAAGCTCACCATCAATTATACAGTTAGTGTGAGGCTAGCCTGGGCTGCATGAAAGCCTGTGTAAAAAATAAAAAGGAAAACAATATGAAATTAGTCCACTGCAGTGTTTACATATATACAAAAGGATTGGTATGTGCAGGAACATGACTAGGTCCCCGGAGCGTGATGAAACATGCTGTGCTAGTCCATGTGCATGCCATTCTAGGAGATGAACCTTTACAGCTTTAAAACACAGGTCACGGCCCAGGGATGACATGGCTTGAAAAAAAATTATGCGGGAAGATATAAGGACAGTGGAGATGGTCTATGTTCTGTTGTTGAAAGGCAGGAGGCTGGCTGGTCAGACTGTACCCAAAATGCAGAATGAATAGGAAGTAGGGTCTGTCTATAAAGCTGCATGGCCCACCCTCAGTTACCCACTTTCTCCAGTGAGGCTTCATATTCGTCAGCTTCTATGACTTTCCTCAACATTGCCACAGCTGTGAACTAAGTGTTCCACACATGTGAGTTGATGAAGGGCAGTTCACAATCAAATTGTAACATTGCATTTCCCTTTAAGTGTTTGTTATCTGTTCAATAATTTAGTTTACAACATATATTACAACTTTAAAAAAGAAAATATGTAGGAGGAGGGGGCCGCTTGTTGGTCCCCGGCGGCTAAGAGCCCTGAAATAATCACACATAAACCATATTATTTAAACCGCTGCTTGACTCATTAGCTCTAGGTTCTTATTGGCTAACTCTTACATATTTATTTAACCCATTTATAGTAATCTTGTATTGCCACGAGGCCATGGCTTATCGGGTCAAGTTCTGGCATCTGTCTCTGGTGGGGCTACATGGCTTCTCTAAACTCCACTTTCCTTTTCCCAACATTCAGTTTAGTTTTCCCCACCTACCTCTGTTTTCTGTGCAGCCCAAGGCAATTTCTTTATTAACTAATGGTATTCACAGCATACAGAGGGAAATCCCACATCAAAAATATTGGGGATAGAGAGTTTACCCAGTGATTAAGCTTGCTCTTGTAGCAAGCCTAATTTTGGTATTCAACACCCATATGGAGGCTCACAACTGTTTGTAACTGCAGTCATAGGGGATCCAAACCTCTCTTCTCAACTCTTCAGTCACCAGGCATGCATGTAGTGCTCATACATACATACATATGGTAAAATGACTCTATGCATAAATTAATAAAATGTTTTGAAAATATTTTTAGAAAAGAACATTCTAAAAACCAATTCATTTTACTTAATTACAGTCAATATTTTCATTCTATTACTTTACTAAAAACATTTGCTAATGTTATGTCAATTTTGAGAGTCTTTTTTTTGTGAAATTGGGAGTAATGTTTGCTTCTATTGCCCGTTTACTTGTTATGTAATTAGAATGTCATCAATTATAAGTATCAAAAAGATCAGCTTAGTGACCATGCAGAAAAGCAGACTACTTTCTGAGTGTGCACGAGTTCACAAACAAGGCACAGCACATGCTTTGTGGTTACAACTGCATTGCTATGTCTTAGTTTCTTTTCTTCCTGCTGTGATAAAAACACTCTGACAATAGCTACTTAAAGGAGAAAGGGTTTATTACAGTTTATAGCTTTAGGTTACAGTCCATCATCATGGAGAAGTTGTAGCAGAACAATCTCCAGGCAGCTGATCACATTCCAGCTACTGTTAATAATCAGAGAGTAATTAATTTTTTGTTCAGCTCTCTCTCTCTCTGATTTTTATTCAGTCTGGGACTCGGCTCATAGAATGTAATGCCCATATTATAGTAAGTCTTCCTATCTAGAAACCAAACTGGTATTCACTGGAAACTTCATGCCTATTGGTTGGCTTTCAAGGCACTATGCAGATTGCTGGAGGAGAAAAGTAAGCCTCAATATTACCCAGCTGTGAACTGTTAAGCTATCACAATGACTGGTCTGATGAGATATACCCAGTGGTATACTGTATATATACACATATACATACAGTGGTAGTACAAATGTTATGGGAATAACCACCCACTTTCTGATTGAATGTAAGACCAACTCCATGCAATGGAACCAATAACCAACATTTTTTTAAATTAATTAATTTATTTATTTATTAAAGATTTCTGTCTCTTCCCCATTTTTAAAGAAATAGAATAAAAAAATAAAATATATTTTCCTACTTCAATTGCTAGAAATTAAAATGAAGACCCATGAACTATTCTTAATGGTGGGTGTTTGAGTTATGGTTTCACCCCAGCCCCTGGTATCCATATACCCAAAGACTCTGGAATGTTTGGGTTAAGGCCTTACCTCAGCCCCTGCCATGCATGTATCCAAAAAGTCTGGAATGTTTGGGTGGAAAGTCCCATCCCAAGCCCCCTTTTCTGGTAGTTGCCTCAGTCCAGATTCCACCCCCAAGAAAGCCTGCCAGAAAACAACCCTTCTTCAGAGATGCTCAAGACTACTCCCACAGGGTATTTAAACAGTAACCCAGAGAACAAATGCCTATTTTTTTCTGGTCTTCCTTCCCTGGCTACCTTGGAGTGCTGGTATTTTTTTATACCTGGGCTTTTTAAAATTTGGTTTGATTTGGTCTGATTTGGATTATTGTGTCTGCGAAGAGGTTTATCGTGGTGCAAAAACTTTTTATCTGGAGGTCCCCACAAAGGAGTTGTTTTTCCCACCGACACAGGGCTATATGTTGGGAAAACACCCTTCTCCCTTGCACCTGCTCTCAGCAGGGATGAGATCGGCTTCAGCTAGGTAAGTTCTGAGTTCCATGGCTTGCTTGCTTTCTTTCTTTCTTTTTTTTTCTTTTTTTTTTCTTTTTTGGCCAGGAAAAAAATAACCACAGTAGTGCCATTTTGCTAGATCTCAGGGAAAGTCACTACTATCCAGTTTTGAATCAGCACATGCGTATGCCCACAGACAGACATATAGACTCAGATATGTATACACACAGAGAGAAACAGAGATAGATAGATAGATAGATATCTCAATAGGAATCAATCAAAATCATTTAGTAACTTCCTTATTAAAACTACTAAAAAAATAAAACTCAAAGCATAGATTTTCTTAATATTCCTGAAGTTAGGGTAAAATCAAACGATCTTTTGAGATTATTTGGTTTATCACCAGAAGTTGTTGCTCTTTCAAGGCTTTCCTATCAGGTTTGTGTTTTATATTTTTTTAAAAGCTATAATACTGGCTGTTTAGATTTCTGAAATAATACATAGGTTTACTTTTTCAAATTTGTTTAAGATAATATTTTAATATTATGATTACAAGTATTATTTGTATCAGTGTACACATACAAGGCCTGTAAGGGGAGGCCAGAGGATGACTTATGGGAGTCTAGTCTCTCCTTTCTCTGTATCAGGAGTCTGCCGTGAGTTCTCAGATTCGGAGAAAGGTACATACATGCCCTGTTCAGTCATCTCACTAGCCTATATTTTTTGATAGTTTGTTTATTTTTAAATCAAAACTGGATTTTATATTTATAGGTCTATCTTAGCACTTATTCATTTATTTATTTTATGTGTATGTGTGAGTGACTTTATGGCTATATGCACACCATAGGTTTGTCCAGTGCCTACAGAAGCCAGAAGAGGGTATCAGATACCCTGTGACTGACATTACAACTACTTTCCATGTGTGTTCTGAAGACCAAACGAAATTCTTCTGTAAAATCAGCAAGTGCTTTTGGCTGTTGATCCATCCCTCTATGCCCTGCAGTGTTTATTTTTAAGGTAAACATACTACTTAGCAAAGCTGCTAAAGTCCAAAGAGAAAGTTCTAGAGCCGAAGGGAAAGCAATACACCCAACAAAAGTTATATGGACTAGGGGATATAGTGTAATTTAAAAGTTAGTGTTTAAGCCAGGAAGTGGTGGCACATAACTTCAATCCCAGCACTGTGGAGGCAGAGACATGCAGATCTCTATGAGTTTGAGGCCAGCCTAGTCTACAGGAGCTAGTTCAAGGACAGGCTCCAAAGCTACAGAGAAAAACTGTCTTGAACAACAACAACAAAAGGTTAGTGTTGTAGTAGGAGCGGCGGGCTACCTTACTTCACCCGGCTAGCTTTACTCCAAAATAATTACACGGAAACTGTATTCTTTTAAACACTGGCTGGCTCATTAATTCCATCCTCTTATTGGCTAGCTCTTACATGTTGATCTAACCAATTTTTAATAATCTGTGTAGCCCACGAGGTGGCTTACCAGGGAAGATCTTAACCTGCATGTCTGGAGTGGGAGAACCATGGCGACTCCCTCACTCAGCTTTCTTTCTCCCAGCATTCTGTTCTGTTTACTCCACCCACCTAAGGATTGGCTTATCAAATGGGCCTAGGCAGTTTCTTTATTAATTAACCAATGAAAGCAACAGATTAGAAAGAAATTACTCCCACATCAGGTTAGTGTTTAGGAGATAGGGCAAAGCTCAGGTGAGGAACACCTGCTTTGCATGAAGAAGACCATGACTCCATCCCAGAAGGCTGAAAAATAAAATTGTTTAGGTTCTTTATAACTAGACCCACTGACACGAGGTTGTTCAAGATCTGGTCCTTAACATTTCAAGGAAAACAACAGTTATTTCAATCAACATGTTCCCAATCCAACTCCTTTCAGTCAACTTTATTAATGTGTTTCTAAAAAAGAAACAATTGACCAATTCTTGGGAAACTAATGAATTTGTTGACAACAACTGATTTCAAAGTAATTCCAATTCAATTGTTAGCCAAATGGTAGAGAGGAATCCAAATATCTTGGTATTTTAGGTTTTGAAGGAAAGTTTGGAAAATTTGATCAAACTTTATACTTACTTTAAACCCTTCTTAACCCTTAAAATAATGAATAGTTTTGGTAGGTGTCAAATTCTTAGGGTGATTAAATTTTTAAGCAAGCATGCACATGTGTTTTAATTATTTTAACACCTTAAAGGTTGCTATATTTATGAATATAATACCAGTATTACATATCGTTACTCTTTTCCATGATCTGTAACTTTGGTTCTGTTTACAATTCATAGTAGTTCACCCTATACAATTGTTATTCCTTTGAGTTGATAACTCAGACAATTTCCTTTGGATGTAATAGTTGAGTTTTGCTTGATACGAGTTCCTTTGGAATTGTTCATTGCATGATTGCCTATAAATAATAATCCTTTAAGAACAGATTTAAAATAGTGTTGACAGGGGTTTCTGTCCTGCCCAGTCCCATAGCCTTTCAGTCCCAAAGAAACACACAGAGGTCTACATTAATTATAAACTGGTTAGTCTATTAGCTCAGGATTCTTATTAATTAACTCTTACATCTTAAATTAACCAATAATTCTTGTCTGTGGTATCTATGTGGCTTGGTACCTTTATCAGTGAGGCATTCTTATCTTGTTCCTCTGTGTCTGGGTGATGACTGCACTGAACTTTTCCTCTACCCCAGAATCCTCCTATTCTTGTTTCCCCACCTATATTTCCTGCCTGGCTACTGGCCAATCAGCATTTTATTAAACCAACACATGTAACAAATTTTTACAGGGTATCAGACCATTGTTCCATAGTAAAATAGTAAAGTGGAAACACAGATTTACTTTATTTTACACTATTAAAATTAAAAGACAGCTTCATATGACTGTAGTTACCTTGCCATGTATGTTTCTGATTGTAAATATAAAATTTGTGAAGTTTCTGAAGGCTAAATTTTTGAAGAGGCTAACCAATTTCTGAAACAAAGAATAGTTTCATTACAAAATAGAAATACAAACATATTTACCTGGCTTTTTGGGAATGTCAAATGTTCTCAGCATTATCTATATGTCTACCTTCCGACATTTTAATATAATTGCTCTACAGAAGCTAATATATATATATATATATATATATTCTTATAATAAAGATTGTGGGTTTAAGTTATGATATCAAGGGGAATTTTATTTATGTCACTTACTGGTTTTATAGTGACTTTATGCAATTTATCTTTTCTGTGCTTACAATTGTTTTTCAGGAAAATTATTCCTTTCATAGGGTTTGATGATTAAATGAGATGGCATGTACTTGGCATGTGACTAATAGCAAGAGTCGGATACTGATAATGATGTCACAGCTAACTGAGCCAGGCATGATGCCAGAGTCCTGTAGAACTAGTGTCCAAGAAACAGAGGGAGCAGCATTGGTTGAGATCAGGAGCTGGAGTCAGGCTGAGCTGCACGGAAAGAACAAGAGAAAAGAAAGCTAAGTAAACTTACTAATATTTGTTACTATTATTTCCCCCTAACTAATGGCTCTATTTTGGAGTGTTCTATCAACTATAACATGTATGACTTGGCTGAGGAAGTAGGTGTATCCTGGGAGAGAAAGTGTGTCTTGACTAGGACTTGCTCCATCTTACTGCTTTTTTTTTTGCTATGGCTTCTTGTTGGCCACAAGAAGGGAATAGTCCCTGGCACATGGTCCTGCTGTCATGTCCCGCCATGAGCCAGAGCAGGCAGTGACAGAGACTAGAAAGTGAGTCCTCTGTAACTAAAAGCTGAGATAAAATTTTCCTCTCTGTAGTGATTATCTTAGGTATTGGTCAAAGTTATAAATGAATGCCTGCAAGGCTTTGGCTAAGTAGACCTGGGCTTCAAATTTGGTGGTATTAAAGAGAGACTGGGACTGAAGCCAAAGCCCTGGATCTAAAGATGGGGAGCGTGTTTCAGGCTCTCCTAACATTAGCTAGATCAGCAAGAAGATACAGACTGTTTGACTCCATTTTCCACCACAAGAGACTGCATAGTTTACAAAAATGGAAGTTGGTTTTTGATGCTCCTGTTTATAGATGGTGAGAATGCTTAGCTCACAGCCCTGGCATCTACTTGATGTCTGCTGAGGGCTGAATACCGCTTCCATCCATGGCATTAGACAGGCTGGCACATGCACTCTTCAGACAGTGCAAAATCCAAGGAGCACACCGCTGTATAGCATTCTGCTAATCCAGAACCACTGGCACACAGCTCACGCCCCACCAAATGACCGTAAATATTTCTCAAGAGCACAACTCTCGTAATTACCATAAAGTCCCCCAAATCTCCCAGTATTCTCAAACTTTGAACATAATTTGAAGAATTTTCAGGTTGATGTTGTCCTCAGAAAGAAAGCCAATTTGTCCTGAAAGTTATTTCTTCTAGTTCTGAAAGAACTTCATGAATGTTTTTGCATCAACAAATGTGTCCCTCTACAGGCACTGAATACAAAAGAAAACCAAATGCTATGAACGAGGGCCAGCAGGACAAGAAGCAACAATAAATACTGATCATTGCAGGTTATATAATTCTAGATCACAAAAAGTAGCAAGCCATACTCTGACAGAAATAAGAGGAAAAAAAAGTATTTAGAAAATGTGAAAGAAACAAATGTAAAACATAAAGGTGATTGA
The DNA here is from genome assembly GCF_014885135.2 of Alexandromys fortis. Lineage (NCBI taxonomy): Eukaryota > Metazoa > Chordata > Mammalia > Rodentia > Cricetidae > Alexandromys > Alexandromys fortis. The sequence goes on along the minus strand of NW_026067912.1, from coordinate 16,387,931 downwards.
TTCAACAGCATACTTATCTTAGAAAACAATTGAATTTCTTGATATGAACAAAACAATAAAACACCAAATGATTGATAATAAAATATAGTTAGGGTGAATCTCATTGAAGGCAAAGAGTTGCAGAGTAAACAATAGAATGCAATTCTAACTGTATGCCTCTAACAGAAAGCCACCTAAAACCAGTGGACACCACCAGCCTGGATACGTGGGGAGATGTTTACTCTTACTGCAGCTTGATATGCCATACTTTGTTCATTTCCATGGGAGATGTGTCCTTTCCTGAACAGAGTTGGAGGAGCAGTGGATTGGGAGCTAGGAACTGAGGGGGGACTGGTAGGGGGAAAGCTGGGAGGAGAGGAAGGAGGGGAAACTGCAGCCAGGATGTAAAACAAGTAAATAAGTGAATAAATAAATAGACAACAATCAAACAAAAACAAACAAACGAAAAACCCGGAGGACAGAAAAATTTAGAGGGAAAGGAAGAAAGTGAAAAGCTGATCTTAAAAGAAACTTAATCCAAATCTTTTTTTTTTATTTTATTGAGAATAAGAAAAAAAAAAGTTTCCGCCTCCTCCCAGCCTCCCATTTCCCTCCCCCTCCCCCCTCTCTTCTCCCCCTCCCCCCTCTCTTCTCCCCCTCCCCCACTCCTCTCCCCCTCCCT
>NW_026067912.1:16332659-16387197 GCF_014885135.2 Alexandromys fortis | reverse complement strand
CCCCTCTCCCCTCCCCCTCCCCCACTCCTCTCCCCCTCCCTCTCCTATCCAAAGAGCAGTCATGGTTCCCTGCCCTGTGGAAAGTCCAAGGTCCTCCCCCCTCAAATCTTTTAATTAGAAAAAGTACACATATGCATGGTGGTTGAGTACTCACTTCTGTCTGAATTACTCTATTCTGTGAGGCAGTAGCCTTCCGTTACCCCTTCTGCGAGTTTACAAACTTTGTTTTGTGCATGCAAAGCTGGGCAGTAACCATGACGGAAAGATGACCGGGGCTTTCTGAGAGCCGGGAGCAAACTGATAACAGTGATCACCAAACACTTTCAGAGCTTTCTTCACTAAACCACATGGGCTTTCATCTTAGGGACAAAAACAAAAACACTTAATGAGAAATCAGGCTCCTTGTAGAAAACATTTCTTTATGAAGAATAATTTATAAAATAATTGTGCTGAGTAACTGTAATTAGAGAATCTCTCTCTCCTCTCCTCTCCTCTCCTCTCCTCTCCTCTCCTCTCCTCTCCTCTCCTCTCCTCTCCTCTCCTCTCCTCTCCTCTCCTTCTCTCTCTCTCTCTCTCTCTCTCTCTCTCTCTCTCTCTCAATGATTGGTATCTCTCTCTCTCTCTTTCTCTCTCAATGATTGGTATATGTAGATACTTTGTACCTTCTTAGAAGGAAACCTGAACCTGTTTTAAAATTATCTAGCATAACCCTACGGAATCATCTGTTTCATTCTGTTTGTTTTGGCTCAGATGCTGTCGCAGATGTTCATGATTAGGGAATGAAAACATGAGAACTCTGCAGTACGTGGCTCACGGCGGAGTGTAGAAGGAAGGCAGGAAGTGAAGAAACCCAGTGAACTTTACAAGTGAGTTTATATGTGCCCTGGCCATGGGTTAGTAAGCACACATTAGCAACTTGTAAGGGCCTGGTTTCCTTTAAGGACACTGAAGCAAATTCCCTTAACCCAGAAGAAGCTGTTGAGATAACTGAATAGTTGCTAATGGAGGGGGGTAGGGTTGCACTAGGGTGAAATGGCCTTCGAAGGGACAGTTTGCAGGGTCTGGGAAAGATAAAATACACAGCCGGCTCCTTATCATTTTCCCAGGCCAGTATGTATACCTTCACTTCAACCTGGGGAATCTGGACCTGAGGCTATTTTCTGTCTTCACGTGGGAATTCTGCATGACCTTGTCAACTCTGAGAGCAGGATGAGAAACAGCCCAGAGCTCTCAGGAATGACCATGTTTTTGAAAATCTATAAATGGACTTTATGGTTAATAATTAAGCTCCGAGTCTATCTAGTTAAGTGAACAATGACACTACCAACTTCTAAAGCTAATTCCTACACAGTTATGAAGCCGGAGAAATTTGGTTCAATGCTTTCTTTATCCTGCTTATTAACAGACTTTATTGATTTTTTTTTACCCTGCATTCTTAAAAAAAACTGTATACACAGGCAGAGAAATGATTAAGATTAACTCCTTATGCGCCAGCCTAACTTTAATGAACACATTTAGCCATTGTTTATGCATTCACCTTATTTATGAACTATTCTTAGCTTCTCTAAACTTTGCAACCTCACCTCGTTAGTCTATTTTCTTCCAATTCTAGCAACACAAGGCTTCTTTTTTTCTGAACACTTTCTCTTTCATCCCTGAAGAATGTGACTTAACTGTGATAAGCTCTGAGGCCCTTTTATTGTCTGCAAACCTCTGCAGATATCAACCAAATACCTTGCAAAAAGCCTACTAAAATGTATGCTCAGCTTATATCCTATTCAAATAAAACAACCCACAAACAATAATCCCCAAACAGCAATGTGTTTGCATTCAGAATTGATTTTTCTCTGGAGCAAGACTGGTCATAACATTTGCCATGCAGAACTTTTCATTTAATAAAGTGCACAAGATAAGAAAGGCAACCGCTGTTCCTATGGGCTCCATGCCAGGACACAATACATTGTTATATGGAATGAATCATTACTGTGGTTTGCATTTAAGTGGATTCATGCTCTGAATCTCAAAACATGCTTGGGGTCATGAAAATATTCATTTTCTTTTCAGCTTGAACAGTTTGAAATCATTTACTTGTCTCGCTTTACCACGTCTGGGGCATTTCTTACGTCCGTTCTACACTCACCATTGTTCTGTCATTTCTCGGAAGTTATACTACAGTTTTAATTCATTTTCTTTGAAATACCACTTGAGAAAGGCTGATTACGCCTGAGCTCATGATGCTGCTTCCCCAATACATGGAAAGTATGCTCATATTTTATAATCAAATTTTTTAAAGTTTAAATGTGTTGTTTCCCAGTAGAGATCTTGGCCAACATGGACAAGAAACAGGGTTTAGTGCACAGAATCATAGATCAATGAATAACAGCTATTACTATTAGAAATGTCAGCGTAGTAAGCATTGGACCGTCTTGACGCCTGTCCTGCTTATTTCATTCTGATTTATATACACTGTCACAAATATAATTTGTTCTCTAATATTCACACAGAATGAAAATACTTACATGGCTATCAATGCAAGCACACATAGGTTATTATGAATTTGAATGATAGATTTTCAAAATGTATAGTTTGAGGCATTTTATTTTTATTTTTTTATATTTATTTATTTATTTAAGATTTCTGTCTCTTCCTTGCCACCACCTCCCATTTCCCTCCCCCTCNGCCTCCCCTTTCCCTCCCCCTCCCCCAATCAAGCCCCCCTCCCTCGTCAGCCCAAAGAGCAATCAGGGTTCCCTGCCCTGTGGGAAGTCCAAGGACCACCCACCTCCATCCAGGTCTAGTAAGGTGAGCATCCAAACTGCCTAGGCTCTCACAAAGCCAGTACGTGCAGTAGGATCAAAAACCCATTGCTATTGTTCTTGAGTTCTCAGTAGTCCTCATTGTCTGCTATGTTCAGTGAGTCCGGTTTTATCCCAGGCATTTTAATACTAAGGTTTCATATAGTATGTAACTTGCTAGTATCTTCAGTCCCTGTGTTTAAGCAATTAAGCCAGGAAAACAAGTACAGAGAAACAGTTAAACTAAATAGAGACTTGAATTTACACTGGATTTTTTTTCTTATGACACCATAAGATTTTTACAATCAGTTTGATTTTCCTACTGGTTCAGTCAATGCTATGATTTAGGTGCTTATGTCAGGTACAAAGGTGAAAGGACTGGGTCTTGCTGGTTAGACATCTCAGACACATCTGGTTTGCTATGCTATCTTGGGTTGACCGCACACAGGTAGGATGCAAAACGTAAGCTTTGTGAGAACAGAATCTGCTGCCTCTCTTAGTTACCAATGTTCTTGAGTATGTGCATACAGGCCATAACATTATTAAATGATAGAACATGAATACTCCATCTGAATACCATATACTATGACATTTATTACATTTATTGTATTGCATACATTTTTTAAGTTTATTCCTGAGGACCACAAAGATGGTGCCCATAAAGGAAGGTATATTTGGGATTTTATTTCTGGTACCTTCATTTTTTTTTAAAAAGTACTTTAGCATGTTTTTTAGTTAATCATTTAACATGACTGTCTGCCTTGTATATAATAACATCTGAATCCACAGATCAATTTTCTACTTCATTGTTATTTAAAAACATAACTGGTAAATGCCCCTCTTTGGCAAAAGTCAATACAGAACTGTAGACTTGAGAAACAGTCATGCAAAGCAGCACATCTGCATAGTGTACTAAACAAAGGAGTCACTATTGACTCAGAGTATGCCCTAGAATACATCAGGGTATCCACAGCACAGTACTGCCCTGGAATATGTTAGAGTGTGCACAGCTAATGACAGTAATGCACAAATGAGAATATCCCAGAAAACAGTTTTGCTGTGCATGACATAACAAGAAAGAAACATACATGGCAGGCAGAGAGGATAATTGAATTCCCATCCCCTCACCTATTCTTTGCCATGCTATCTTCATTTCTTGGAAAGTGAAAAGTCAAACCCACCGTGGAAAAAAAATCAAATTCATAAGATCACATCATCATATAGTAGAAAACTCATGATAATGTAAAAAGCCAACCACAGATTTACAACAGGAGGCAAATGTCATGCATGAGAACATGCATTAGATGAGGGAGAAACAGCTATGCTTTTGAGAGAAGTACTTAGTTTAGGATATAGAATTTGCTACACTAGAATTATGCATGAAATGTATTCCAATGAATGCATATTGTCTAACACTAAAGTGTAAAATATAATTTCACTCAATAAGCTTTTGTTGTATGGCTAAAGTTTTCCAAAAGACCATTAAAAACAGTCTGTGTTTTTTCTTTATAAGACAATAAAATAGTAAATTTAGAAATGCGTGTATCCTGTTAACTGGTGACATGACAGGATTCACACACATCTATTCATAATAAATACATTCCCTTTCTTCCTATTTATTACCGATTCTGACTTCTAAAGCTCACTCCATGATTTAGCATTCCATATACTTCCAAACTGGAAATTTGGTGATGCCTTAATGGTAATGTGGACTGCTGTGTACCTGGAACTGTGTGTGGCTGGGTCAAGACCCGGGCAGCTAGCCATGACACAAAATTGTGCTCTGGGAGACCCATTGAATGCTGAATTCAAGCGTTCTCTCAATCTAAAGTTCAAAGCTGAATCCGCGTGGCAGAGCCGCGAGGCTGCACTCAGGGGCGGAAGCAGAAAGCCCCACGTTGGGCGCCAAGGAACCCTGAAGCATCATCTTACCTTTAGGCAAGTTCAGCAGTCACTTTTCTGTGGCTCCTGCATGTCCAGTTCATACCGCATAACATCAAGCAGTCCAACAAGAGCAGTTTCTTGCTCAAATGGCTAGCAAACTCCATAAGTAGCCTCTTTGATGCCCATCATCCTCTTAAAGTAGATTGGTGCTACCAGGAGCAGATGTGTCTCATTGTCATGAAAAGTCCTAAGTCCTTAATACATTTTAAATGCTATATTATGAAGATCTCTGAAAGATTTGAAGAAAACCTATCTAACTGAAATATACCACTATATATCTAGAAAATAGAAAACCTAACATAACTATAAGCTTTACTATTATACATGATTATCTATATTTCTTAATTGTAAATTACATTTTTAAATGAGCTACACAAACAAAATACCTTAACTGAGAATATATATATATATATATATATATATATATACACATGCATATATGCTTAATATATATTAAACATAATAAACTTGATTTTAAATTTTTATCAAAAAACAAGATCCATACTGATGCAAAGTATCCATCTCTATAGAATGGCCCCCTTTAAATGTAAATAAACATTTATAAACAATATTTGGGAATTTGGGCATAGTTCTCTCCAAACTTTTGCATTTTGTTGGGCAAAGCATTTTCTTTGTGAGGGTTCTTGAGACCTTTCAGAGGGCCTTGGTCCTTCAGACCACCTTAGTCTGGAAGGACTTCACAGGTTCTTCTGTGGAAACACAAACAGAAGCTCTTTTCTAGTGCAATATATCCTTAGACCTAAATTTTGAAGTTAAGACACCCTTAAAGTATAGATGTTGGTTTAACTTAGCAGTCATTAGAATCAAATGTCTCTCTGCAGTCAAAAAATTCAAAGAAAACACAATAGTATACATAATTTAGACTCTGTGTATATTCCATCTTTATGTGACTATTTTTTACTCTGTTACATTTTCTACAAGATAAATATTTATTTTATTACCTTTATTTCTTTAACCTATGATTGTCTACACTTTTTTTTATATATATAACTGTCTATATATTTTTTCTCTCTTCCAAGCCTATATACAGTTTTAAACACATTGCATCTCATTTGGATGTCTTTTATGCCGGAATCTGTCCTATTGTGTGTCTAAAATCCTTTTCTGACCAGGAGCACCTTTTTTTTTTTTTTCAAATGCTAAGTGGGTTTGGCTAGGGCTAACATAGTTTTGCCTTTTGGATCTGCTCAGTCCAACATGACTGAGGCATGTTCACTGGCTCTGTGAACCCTTCACATTGCCCCAGTTTCAAGTATTCAGTGGGTGTATGTTGTGCCACGAAGCAGTTTATAACACACTGCTTAAATTAAATGCTAGGTCTCCTGAAAGAACCAGACCTGTTCATGCAACTAGCAAGAACCGGAAAGCCGTCTTAAAGGAGCTGGATGGTTTTTGCTGCCAATGCTGAGTCAGGAAGACCTTTCTTAAACTTATTGCCAGCAAACAGAGACCATCTTAAAGAAAATTGATGGCTACCAAGATGCTGTGCTTCACTCTGTTCTCTTTTTGTCTAGAATTCCTTTCCAAGCTCTCTCAGGTTTTATGTGGATTTAGCATACCAATCTTGATGGAGGCTGCTTTTTCATTCAGGCTGGCTGTATTTTAAAATTTTAAAATGGAAGAGAATGCATTCTTCTGGTTGGCCTCACAGTATGGCTTCGGGTCTAAGCAAAAATTATTTACTGATGGAGGAAGGTAATTTGTTAATTATAATAAACCAACTGCTTGGCCTCATAGCTTAGAACATAGGTGGGTGGAATAAACAGAATAGGATGCTGGGCGGAAGAGGAAGTGAGGTCAGACTCTGCTCTGCTCCCAGAGAGACTCGACAGCTCTGCTCTGGAGGAGAGACGCCATGCTCCGCTCTCCCGATAGCTCTGCTCTCTGAGGCACACGCTATGAAGCTCCGACCCAACATGGACATAGGTTAGAATCTTCCCAGTAAGTGCACCTTGGGGTGCTTACACACATTATTAGAAATGGGTTAAAACAATATGTAAGAGCTAGCCAATAAGAAGCTAGAGTTCATGAGCCAAGCAGTTCTTAAATGAATACAGTTTATGTGTTGTTATTTCGGGCATAAGCTAGCCAAGCAGCTGGGGTGTTGGGGACGCAGCCCCGCCGCTCCTATTTCAACAATTTACCTCTACTATATAAAATTGAATGTAATTTTAACAAATTCAATAGTAGATTAAGTACTCAACAGAAAATTGACTTCACCCATACAAAACCCTTAAATAACTGTAGCAGCATATAAGTTATATATGAAATGACTAGTGCAGGCAATCTTTTGGTCCAAACATGCTATAACTCTAGATTTTCTAAAAACTTACATGCATTTTAAAGTTGCCTTTATCATTATATGCTCATTTATTTATTTTGTAATACTTCCAATAAGCTATTGAATGCCTTTAGAAGACAGCTCATATTTTATACTTCCTCAAAGCCAAATTTTACTCTCTATGTTGTCCTTTTATCTAAATTGGCCTTTAATGATACAATCATCAATAAACTTAATGAGTTTGCATTCCATAAATCATTAATTAATTTAATTTAGATTATTTTTTTTTTCTGAGAGGGACTGGAGTCCCATATGTTGATTAAGACTGAGAAAAACATGAAACTTAGGGAAATAGTATGGGGGAAGCTTTTGACCCCAACTACAAATGAAAAGAGACAAATCCTTTGCTGTGGTTTTAAGTAGTGTGGCGCCTAAACAGCATGATAAATGTGCTGACATTCACAGAGACCCTAGTTAGAGCGAGACAGCATTTCTTAATGCACTCCCTGGCATCTCAGAACACACAGCCTCTATATGAAGGACCCCTCAGTTAATGGTGAAATGCAGCAGACCATGTGGGTCACAGCTTTCTTAGAGCATCTGGAGAACTTTTGTTCTCATCATTTCTCTGCTCATCTTTTCTCCCACTTCTTTTACGTGCATTCTTCTCACTCATGCCTTCTGATTACCATTTGCAAGTACAGAACAAGAAAGATGTTTAGACCCAATTTTGTGCTCATAATGAGGGTTCCTAAACAAAAGTAACTGGTGTCCTTCCTTCCATAACATGCATATATTCATTCACTCTTCATTTTATTCTCAGAGAAAATGGGTTGTGAACATGGGCATAATAGGTATATTAATTTCTTCTTAATATTGAACTTGAAAACATTTATGACACAGAAATTTTAACTTTCAGAAATAATACTTAAAGAATAAAAATTGAGGGTTGGTGAGATGACTCAGTGGGTTAAGATGCTTGCTGCCAAGATTGGGGATGGAAGTTTGATTTTTGGAACCTATAAGGTGTAATCAGAGAATTCACTTCTGACAATAGTTCTCTGGTGACTTGAGCACCATGAACTGGCCCTTTCCCCCACCAGTTAAATAAATAAATTGTATTCTTTAAAGTGGAAAAAATTAAAATAGCATTAAAGCTTTTTGGAGGTCATTAAGATCCACAACTATTTCAGAAAAGGATTTTAAGAAAAATAACTGAAAGATTTAGAGACTATATTTGATTTTCATCTGGTTAAAAAGTGCATTGGCAATTAATAATGATGTATTAGGTATTCATAGAATATTTTCTGTGTGAAAAATATTGTTAATGGAATACAGCCAATTATTTTAATGGTATATGTATCAGAATAGTTTTGAGGATTTTTATTTTAAAACTATTAAGCCAGATGGAAGCAAGTTAAATCTCCATAAGAGCTGTAATATGTTGAGCTCATGTGGATTTAACACAGATCTTAAGTTCAAATGGTCCATTTTAATCCATATGAAATCACTGGCTTGGGCAAGTTCTGTTCCAGAGTTTAGTCTTCTCTCAAAGTAAAACTTATGCTGGTTACTCTACTTAAATTTATTTTAAAATGTTTACCAAGTTGCAGCTTGATACATTTTTTTAATTAAGCAAAATCTGAGTCCATATTTGTGAAAAATATTTAATTAATAAGTTCATCCTATTAGTGAGCAAACCACATTCATAAATCATAATTCTGTTGTATTTTATTTAAAAATTTTTTTAGTTTAATTATGTTTTATTCAAAATATTAACACACTTAGAACAATTCTATATGCTCATGTTCACTGAAATTATTTCCATTTTGTGATGTTTACTTTTATAATAAAATCCAAACCTACCATTTTACCATGGCACACTGTCTGAAAAGACAAGTTTTTTTATTATTTTATTGAGCTATACATTTTTCTCTGCTTCCCTTCCTTCCTTTTCCCTCCCCTTCAACCCTCTTCCATGGTCCCCATGCTCCCAACTTAGGAGATCTTGTCTTTTTCTACTTCCCATGTAGATTAGATCCATGTATGTACCTCTTAGGATCCTATTTGTTGTCTAGGTTCTCTGGGATTATAAATTTCAGGCTGGTTTTCTTTGATTTATGTCTAAATGCCACTTATGAGTGAGTACATATGATATTTGTCTTTCTGAGTCTTTGTTACCTCACTCAAAATGATGTTTTCTCCATCCATCTATTTGCCTACAAATTTCAAAATGTCATTATTGCTTTCTGCTGTGTAGTACTCCATTGTGTAAATGTACCACATTTTCCTTATCCATTCTTTGGTCAAGGGGCATTTGGGTTGTTTCCAGGTTCTGACTATGACAAACAATGCTGCTATGAACATTGTGGTTCAATTGACCATCCTTTGAGTATATACCTAAAAGTGGTATTGCTGCATTCAGAGGCATTAGTGAATTAAAGACATATATAGAATAAAAGAAAAATGTCATTAATTCTTTATGTGATAGATACCGTATATTATAAATGGTTAGGTTATATCTATTACATTTATTCTGTGAGATAGTAAGTTTAAGATATCTATCATACTTAAATCTCAAACAACAGGATACACTTGAGAAATCTGGCTTATTGTCTAAATTAAATAATACTGGAAGATTTGTTTGAATAATATTCCCAGGGTGAGAACAAAACTCTTGAGAACCCAATCTAGTTAGGGGCAATGTTTCTAAAAGCAGAAAAATTTCAATAATCGCTAAATATCTGTAAAACTCATTATACTTAATGGTGCAAATACAAACTGTTTTTTATTGTTATTATAACCTTCTATTGACATCATTATATAACTGTATCAAATGTTGTTTATTATATCAGAAGAGATTGATTGCAATTTCCATCTAACCCAATTTTCAAAACAGTATATGTTCACTTTGGAAATTTGCAATTGGACAGGAAAGGATAAAGTCAACAATTAAAGGGATACTTATAATCCTATTTAGTTATAATCATCTCAATTTTATTTACATTTGTATATTTACATAGGTATCTCTGCATATGTATATTTATATGAATTTGTCTTTTTTCCAAAGCCAACTGTATCCAGTTTTATTAAAAACACTTTCCACAAACAATGATAGTTTTCCAGATGAGATACGAGCAGACAGTCGCTAACTGTATACAAGAATTTCCGTACTCTCTTCTTCTGATTCTACCAACATCAGAAAACCGCTGAAAAACCCGATGAGCCTTCTTTCAGTGCTCTGAAAAGCTGGAGAGCATAGAGTGAGGGCCGACAATTCACATTGCAGATGTTGTTTAGCAACCTTTCACAAACTGACCCTGACTTTCAGGACATCAAAAGAAAATGGCAGAATTATCAATCTGAAGATCCACAGTCTTCTATAAAAGGAGCCACTGCTCTTTTGAGGACACTCAGTGATGTCACTGCAAAGTCCAGATTGCCCAATAGGATGGCAGAACCAATTTGGGGGATCATGTTCCAACAGGTCTCTTGTCTTAATGATATAAAAATGAATTTCATTTTCCCACACAAGGCATGTTGTGCCATGATGGCCGTGTATGTCAGCACCAGGATGTGTCTCCTGAGAGCCAAGAAGAATCTTTCAAAATTATCAGGGAACGATGTTTTCCATCAAACATCATCAATCCAATTTGGGAGACATTGTTAGTGGCACATGTCCGCCCACGCCCCACCTAAACAATGAAGTGTTCTGTGTGCTAACATGATAGTTTACAAGAAGTAAAACAAAATTCTGCATTTTTATAAAACTTGGTAAAAATAGTATTACAAACTATACAGATAACAGAAGCACACATCAAAAATGCCCACATTTCTCCTGACATCTCCAGGTCCTTCGCCTTTTTGTGCTCTCCATTTTCTGCAAGATTGTTTGCATCCTCACCTGCATCGTCTTTCCCCTTTCTCCCCTTGGGTACTTTCTCTCCCTTCTTCGCAGGAGCCTTTTTAGGCTAACACTCTGGCTTGAAGGGGCAGGCTTAGCAGACAGCCTTGTCTGCGGTTTGGGCTTCACCTTGACTTTGTCTCCTTTAGAATCCCTTCCAGCGTTTCTTTTGGGCATGGGGCGGCCGCGGGGGGGCCCCAGCAATGCAGCAGTGCACGTGTTTGGTCCGTCCAGGGTCGTCTCGCTGTTTCTTCACACTGCTTCATACTTATGTCTTAATAGAACAGTTTTGTGAAGTTGTGAACATTTTGGTGATGTACGAGAAGGCATTCTCAGATTGCGTGTCATTTCAAATCTTGTGGTTTTGCATTCTGTCTTTCTAACTGTGAGATCTTGATAAGTCCAGCATATCCTAAGTCCCTGCCTATTAATCAGGAGAGTGCTAAAATAGCAGTAAGTCTATCTCATCAACGTATACAGGTGATCCACAGAAACATCAAATTTGTCCCCCCTTTTTTTTTTTTGTCTTTTAGGTTTTTCAAGACAGTGTAGTCCTGCCTGAATTTCCTGGAACTAGCTCTCTGCAGACCAGGTTAGCCTCAAACATTGAGATCTCCTGCCTCTGCCTCCTGAGTACTGGGTTAAATTTGTTTTAATGGCAGCTTGCTTGGTTGTCAACTGTTAGATGTGTCATTTCAACAAATAGGCCGTTTCCTACAGAATTCTCAGAGGAAACAGATACATGGTCGTGTGTTTTAGAAAGTGTGTGATACTTTGTTACTAAAACTCTTTATATAAAGCAATTAGACCATGAAGGGAGAACTTCCCAGGAAGTATGAAGGACATTCAATGAAGTATGCAGGTAAAAACAAACTACACTTAGAAAGTAGTTTATGAAAAAATTTGCACAATGTATCGATCTGCTTAAGTGACATTCTTCTTTGTGATATCTGCTTCCCATAGATATTCTCTGTTGCCTGTCTCCACGAAAGAGATCATAACGTTCATCTTTCTAATTTATGTTTCCAAAGTGAGATCAAGGTTTTGAACTGGTTACTAGATTTGTGGATAAAAAGGTAACAGGTTAATGAAGCATGAAACAGTGTTCAAATTGTCATTCCTAGTCTAACACTGAAGTTAATATTTTACCGACTCTCGTGTTTTTCCTGTTCATGCTTACCGAATCCCTTAAATCTCATGATTCCAAGAAATTAATTAACTGGGTTACTATGTGTAGGCATGTCATTTCTGAGAATTAATGTTTCTATAATGATATCTATGTCATTTGTTGCATTGACTAATATTAAGGGACAAGGTTGAACCACAAGATTTAGTTAATTTTTAAACATCTAAATCATCTATTATAGATGTGGGAACTTGAAGCTTCTCAAAGGTCAAATGGTAAAATTCCCATGGAAGATTATGGGTGGATTTTGTAAGTATCACACGATGTTTCTCAATTTTTTCCTTTTCTATAAAGTTTTCATTGAGCATGTAATTCACAAGCACATGACCTTGACTGCCTTCTACACCTTGTTCTTCGGTCATGAATGTTTACAGTGTTATAGGCTCATCCTCTCTCAGGTTCCCTTTCTCATGGATTATTTCATCATAGAATACTGCATCCTTATGTCAATCATATCATCTTTCATTCAAAGGCTCAAACAGGGAAGTACGTTTACTGTCTAAATATAGTTTTGGTTTTTAGTGCCTTGAAAATATCTAGAAGGTTAATTTGAATCACCATGATCAAACAGTCAAAACTATCTGAAACCAATATTGAGCAGATAAGAGATCCCAAGAATTAGAGTATTGATTCCCATTTCGCCTCTTTTTTCCTAGAATATCTCTGGTAGTTTTTCTTCTAATTTATATACTGACAGAAATACTTTATTTTTCTTTGTATTCTGAATGTGTTTCCTCACCTACAAGAGTATTATAAATACTTGTTCAATATGGAAACAAGAAAATAAATTACTAAATCAACTTTTACCTTGAATGAGGAATTGTTTGGATATCCTGATAGATGGTACTTAATGTATTTAAACTCAGAGTCAGGAATCTCCCTATTACATATTTTATGCATTGTCCCTTAGAGCACTGAGTCCTATTTCCTTATTGTCTGGAGATTGGGGAAGGGAGGTAATTGCATTTTGAGTTAATTTTATTATATCATTCATTTCAAGATGTCGAGAAAATTAAATTACTTAAGTGCTGACAAGCTGGTTCTAAGGGCACTTTGCATCAAGGTTGTTGATCTGGATTTAATCCCTTCTATCATGTGGTAGGAGGAAGACACCGACTTCTCAATGCTATCCTCTACATGCACTGTACACCATAATGATTTTGCACTCCCTCCTCCCCATAAACACTCTCTCTCTCTCTCTCTCTCTCTCTCTCTCTCTGTCTCTCTGCCTCTCTCTCTCTCTCTGTCTCTCTCTCTCTCTCTCTCTCTCTCTCTCTCTCTCTCTCTCTCACACACACACACACACACACACACACACACACACACACACCCCACAGGCAAACAAATCAATGTAAAACATTTCAGAAGACATTCTTGTTAGTTTGAGGCTCATGTTTCCTGCTCGGTATCTGGCATTCAATGGTGAATTGATTGTTTCTTCTCAGTCATTCAGTTACTTAGAAATGAAGGTTTTTTTTTTTTAAACAAATATATTTGGACCACATGTTTGTACAAGTATTTTTAATAGATATTTTATTTGACTTCATAATAAAAAGAAACAGTAGGTATCTTTAATCATTAAAATTTACAAGCAAGTCCCTCATGTTCAAGTCACCTGGGGCTGTGTTGCAGGAGACCATTCAGTGAGAGATCACAATCAGAGCCAGACATTCTTTCCTACCTGCTGTTTTGTTAGGTTAAGATATTTTTATTTTGCAGAAAAGACTTATGGACAGTAGAGCATTGTAGTTTAAGATGTTTCTTTTAAAATTTTATTTCCACACTTAAATGAAAAAAAGATTGCACTTAGAATTTAAAATGTTTATTTTCTGAGATTTGTGATCCTTTCAAAATGCAATGATATGAGGAGCAATATGATGTCTAAAAGCCTCTTTTCTCCACTTTCATATACAAGAAGGTTCTTTCCATGGACCTTTAAGTTCTACCAAGTCATTTGAACTTTCTCAAGCTTTCCAAAACTAAGAAGTCCAGACTTAGTGCTGTATACTTTGTTTTTTCTTTCTCATCACTGACAGTATTTTGATTTATCTGAGACCTTCACTACTGGACATACTGAGGTGTGACTCCAGTTAATCCAAGTTTGACTTTTCTCCACCCCTATGTTGTTATTGTCTTCTAAAATTATATGTACAGTTATTGCCTTTTTATACCATGTTTCTAAGTTCAGAAATATCATGGGCTAGTTAACTTTAGGTAAGCTATCTTTGTTCTCATTTCAAGAGTATGTTGGAATTAGATCATTTAATATAAAAATATGTAATTATTTTTTGTTAATATAAAAAAGAAAATTTGATAAATACATTAGATAAAGCAATTTATGGATGTTGGTAACTATGTATCAGATTTTATCCCTTTTTACTTTTTTTTTTTACTTTTTGACAGAGAGAGTATTTAAAAATTAGTCAATGATAGTTGTTTTCAGATTCAGTAAAACCAATCACATTCAAGGAAGTCAACTTTGGGAGGAATATTATACAGGGGTCAGTAAACCTGGGAAATTCTTATACCACAAGAACTTTACAGGCATTAATACTGTTAGAGAAAAGAGTGGCTACAAAAAAACAGCCTTTGGTAGGGAGAAAGAGGCATCAACTCAGAGAAAGGACCCAGCGAGCTATATAATTTATCTCATTCTTTTCCCTCCCCACAATCTATGGGGATTCCTATTTCTGAACCCTACCGATGTTACACAATGAAAGAGCACCTTCTTTTATGCCCATGAGTGACTCGAAGGGGAAATCCCAGTGTTTTCCGAAAAGGCTTTGAAGAGAATAGAAAGTAGAAAATGAATAATTAGCACAGCACTTTCTGCTTCAGCTCCCATTCCTGATGAGTCATCATGCCTAATTTGAATAATAGTTACTTTTCCCATTACCTGGACCATTTCATTTTACCTCTTCCAGTACCTCAGTTGAGTGATGTTTTACAGGGGCGGAACTGATCCTAAATGTACTATAACTGTTGCGGGAGGTCCTCCAACCAATAGCTGCTGAGATACCAGCCCATTGGGGCGTGGTCTCTCTCCCTTTAAAAAAGCGGCTACTTCCCTCCACTCTCTCTCTTCACTTCCTGCTCTGCTGGCGACTAGACTCCCTTCCTGGTTGCGCAGAAAGCTGTTGTCTGGGACGGTGATCTGTAAGTTTTTTCCTCTTTAAATAAATACCACCCTATTAATCACAATTTCAAACTGGTGTGGCATTGTTCGTGACTTACGCCTTCATATAACCATTGTCCCATTTTAATAATGTGTTGTTATTATCTCTACTGCCTAGAAATCTTGGTAGGAATGTAACAAGAAGCACTTGAGGAAGTCTCTTTGGTTGTATTAATAGATTTACTTGTTCCAGTGGGGTAGCAGGAATTCAGTCTCACTGTACCTTGAGTCATATGAGGAAGAATGCCCTAGCCTTTAATGAAACAGAATATGTGTGATCTGGTGGACATACTGCTTTATTAGGGGATGTGCCCTCAGAGCTGTGGTTGTCAGAAGTAAAAATACCAGCGAATTATTGTGGGAGTTGTAAGAAGACTTCATTTTTGTGATCATAATGATGTTCCTTGTCTGATAACTCCTGATTATATTAGAAATATAACATAATATAGTAATTAATAAATTCTGTATTGCAGGCTACTTTGCTACTTAAAACATTCTATAAGATACAATTATAACATGGAAGATTGCTTATTCCACTTTGTTAGTCACCTGAAGCTTTAGTTGATCATGATGTTACTATATCAAGTTTGTCGCACTCTTACCTTATGGGATCACAATAAGATCAATAAAATTTCTGGTGATTATCCAATTGCTGTACTTTCTATGTTTTAGATGTGTCCCATTTTGGGAGATGATATTTGAGTTTCAAAGTTGATGGAGGAAGTAAACAAAAGATATCTTCTCAGAGGCAGTATATAGCAAGAAAAATGAGGATCAGATTGATAAAGACCAATTAAAGATAATGGGGCACATGAGAACGTTTTACTGGTTGGCAGTTTATAAACGACACTGAATTTAATTATTCTCTCAATATTATCACTATTAAAACAGTTTGGTTTATTGTTAAAAAGCAAATGTTAACAAAGAGGTAAATAATAATAGGTTAACTAAGATATCCTAGGAGCAATTTTCTTAGTTACTTTTCTATTGCTGTGACCAAAGAAATTCATAAAAGAACTTATTTGAGGGTTTGCTTACTGTTTCAGAGGATTGAGTTCATGACCAGCATGGCAGAGAACATGACAGCAAGCAATCAGATATGGTACCGAGGCAATAACTGAGAGCTTACATATTGAGACAACAACCAGGAGGTAGAAAGGTAGAGCTGAATGTTGGGGCTTTTGAACGCTCAAACCCCACTCTCAATGACAGACCTATTTCCACAAAGCCACACCTCCAAATCCTTGCCAAACTATTCCATGAACTGGGGGCAAATCACTGAAATGTATGAGGCTATGTGGACTATTACTATTCAAACCTCCACAGTAACTAATAAGTAACATAGTAATAATATGGATTTGGGTATAAAAGTAGTTGCATTAAATTGTATCCAAAGACTATAGACCAAGAGTTTCCATATACTAATCAAAGAAATCTGATATTCAGTCATCTGAACATCTACCTCATGACATGAACTATATAAGATACCAAGTATAGAGGAATGAAAAGTGAAGGTACCAATAGTCTCACTACTTAAAAGACACTCAAATTAGTAGTTACTCCTATGTACCAAGGAAGAAGAAAAATTATTCAGTGTTCCTAAATGAGAAGGGAGAAAGAAATAGATCTAGAAAAATTTTACAAAATATTGTACTCTGAGTATTATCTAAACATACACCGGAATATGAAAGTATTATCTAAACATACAATAGAGTAAGCAAGAAAGAGTAGAACTAAGGATAAGAGTACCAATAGAGAAGAATGACATATTTAGGTAATAGTTCAGTATAGCTGTCAGAGAGCATGTAAGGACAGATAGAATATCAGGTACTGAAAACACAGGAGACAGAAGGCCAGTGCAATTGACTTCTGTTGTTCTTTCCATTACAATGTACAAATAACTGGCATATGGAGGTTCATGGAATCTGGACCTTTGAGAATTTGGGAAACCATGGACAATTTCTCCCCTGTCTAATTTAGCATCACTTGGTACAGGCTAGATTCAGGTAAGAAGAAAGTCTTGATAAGGGGATTGTCTAGATCAAATTATCGCGGGGACATGTCTATGTGTGCTATCTTGATTGTTATAGTGTAAGAAGTTCTCTGTGGGCAGTACCATTCCTGGGAAGATGGTCATGGGCTATACAGAAAAGCTGGGAGAGTGTGAGATGGGGAACCAGCAAGCAGTATTCCTCCACTGTTTCTACTTCACGTTCTTGCTTGAGTTCCTGCTATGCCTTCCCTAAATGAAGGACTGTGACCATGAGTTGTAAGACTTATAAATCCGTGTGCTCTAAGTTGTTCTGGTCAGAGTATTTTCTCAAAGCAACAGGAATTATACCTAGAAATCCTTCTATTGCACATTGTAACAGCAAACGTTTTGACTATGAGATTAAAAATTATATGATAGTCAGCCCCTTATCATTAAAAAATGAAGTCACCTGGGCCTCTCTAAAAATTATATGTATAAATCATCCAGGTTTCTGAAAGTCTAGATGTATTTTCATGATGCTTTCTAAATCACACACACACGTATATCTATCTATGTATGATTATATTACGTGGCAAAGGGAAATTCAATTTATGTAAATTACTTTAATTTATTAGGTTATGAAGAATCCCACTATTTTTTTTCCAAGTCTTCTACACTCCTAACTTTATTCTATCATAAATACTAAGGTCCAGGAAGCAAAAAACTAAATTGTGTCATATTTGGAAGGACATGTGAAAATTGTTCTTCATTTTTTATATTTTTATTTGACAAGAGGATCAGTAGAGTCCCCAGGGCCCAATTCTGAGACATTTGGCCACAGTTTCATTCCTAAAGTGAGCTTGAGAACAAACAGTTCAAGTACATACATGACATAGTCCTAGTCTTTTCTTTTTCTTCTTGTTTCGGCAAGGTTGCATAAATGTTTTCAGCAACTGTTATATTTTCCTGTTTTATTTTTTTCTAATACTGCTGGTAATAGAATATGCATACTTATTCTCTGATTTAATTTCTTTTGCATAAAAATGCATTTTGTGCAGAGACAGAGCAGAACTGACATATAAGAATAAAAATAAATATAAATACCACTGTGGTCTGAGAGCTATGACTCAAGTTTTCTTATTTATTTACACTCTATTACCTGAATTAAGAACTAAAAATATTGTGGCATGAATCACTTGTATGCATGTCCATGTACCCTAAGTATGTTCATATGTACTAGCGGAATCCATGCATTCTTAATCAGATTTACTTTTAAAGTGTGAGTAAAATCAAGAGGATTTTCAGCTCAAACATGACATGCATCAGGAGCAGTTCTCAAAACAAAAAAATGATGTTATTCATTGATTTTCCCTTTTGAACTTGGACATTTTATGTAACAACTGAGCTTCCCAACCTTCTCCCTTGTGAATGGTGGTTGCACTGTCTAGAGAAGTCTGAGAGATGAAAAATGACATTTGATTCTTTTAATGAAGTTTCAATAATACTTCTTTTTCATGCCCAATTTTGCAGAGAACACAGAATTGTTCTATAACTGTTTCCAGAAAAAAGTAATATATTTATTTTAAAAAAGAAGGGGGGAGTAGAAATAAACATTTCAGAAGAAAATATCTGATTTTAATTATTCTTAGGAAAAAAATCTTGTATCAGTAAATAAAATATCTCTGCATATGTACAACAAATGTCATCTAGAATTCCAGAGTATGATTTCCCTGTATATACAATTTCATTTAACAATGTCTTAGTATTCTGACAGTATATAAAATTACAAGTCTCCAAGATTATATTAAAAATATTATGAATATCATCCATGATTCTATTATTTTTCTATTAAATATTGTAATACTCAGGTCTTCTTTCCCAATTATAATTCCTATGAAATATATCAGTTTAAGGAAATCATATACACCCTAAATCTAATAACATATTTTAGCTGACATAAATTGGCTTAAGGAAATACTTGTGATAAAAATACATACTTAAATAAATTAATACATTTCCACTTCAAATACTTTTTACATCCTGGACACCAAGCGAGGCCAAGTTAAAACTTGAGTATGTTTCAATATCTCCAATATTACTTTAATACAATAGTGTACATGTTACTTCAAGGCCTTTAATAGTAATTGAATCACCAGGGAACAATGATTGGTAAAGTACAGAAGTTGGAGAATGGTACTCAATATTTCTATTGGGTCATTTAAATGGCTTTGGACTCAGATCAACCCATTTGCTGTCAGTGTGGAACTTGTGAATTCAGTCTTATAGATAGTTGCAACAGAGAGTCTAGGAAGGGATGAGGGATGAGGGGAGGGAATGGGGGGACACATGATGAAGATGGAGAGAAGGGGAGCAGGAAAGAAGTGAGGGAGATAAAGAGAGAGAGAAGAAAGAGAGAGAAAGGAGGAGGAGGAGGAGGAGGAGGAGGAGGAGGAAAAGAAGGAGGAGGAGGAGGAGGAGGAGGAGGAGGAGGAGGAGGAGGAGGAGAGAACCTCTTTGCATTTTATTGCATTTATTGTAGAGAAGGAGAATTTGGCAAAGGAGGGTTGATTTCCTCTGCTTTGTTACTGCTTCTGGAATGTTGGGGGAGCTGGCAGTCATGGTTACAACCTGTTTATGCGTCAGTGCTCAGATTTCTAGACTACTCCCTTGTAGAGCATTCAGTATCACTGTTCCAAGAGGGAAAGAAGGACTTTGAGCAAGGTCTGGTTGTTTCCAGGTACCTTTTGATTTTATTTTTAAATTTGTAATAGTTTTCATCATTGCATATTTTTACATATCTGTAATACTTAGTGTAGTTTCTCCTCTTCATGTCTAGGGTCTGATGTAGCACTGAAGGAGGACCCCATACTCAAATAGTATGTAAGAGCAAAGAGCATCTATTATACCAGCACACACAGGGTCGTTCACTTGGACAAAAGGGTGATGGCCCTGACAGGAGTGTGCAGGCTCCTTTTTTAAAATTTATCATTTCCTTAAACGTTATTTTACATACCAACCACAGATTCCCCTTCCTCCTACCCTCCCATTCTTTCCATGCCTCCGCCCTTTTCCACTCCTCCTCCATCTCCATTCAGATAAGTTAAGGACTCCCATGGGAATCATGATGAGTTAGGATCAAGCTCCTCCCCCCTGTATCAAGGCTGAACAAGAAATCCTAGGATAGGAATAGGTTCCAAAAAGCCAGCTCATGCATCAGGGACAGGTCCTGGTCACATTGCTAGGGGCCCCACAATAGACCAAGCGACACAACTGTGACAAGATGCAAAGGGCTTTGGTTAGTCCCCTACAAGCTCCCTAACTGTCTGCCCAGAGTCTGTGAGTTTCCACAAGCTCAAGTCTGCTTCTCTGTGGGTTTTCCCATTATGATCTTGATGCCCCTTTGCTTATAAAATATACACTCTATCTTCAACTGTACTCCTGGATCTCAGTTCAGTGCTTGGCTATGGATCTCTGTATCTGCTTCCATCAGTTACTAGAAGAAGGTTTTATGATAATAATTAGGGTAGTCACAAATTTGATTATAGGGGAAGGCCAATTCAGATACCCTTTCAAGTATTAGTCTTAAGGAATAATAAAAAGTCTTAGTTGGGGTTATCCTTGTGGGTTTCTGGGTGTTTCCCTGGCACCAGGTTTTCCCCTAACCTCATAATAGCTTCTCTATCAAGGTATGTCTTACATTACTCTCCCCATCGGTCCCACCCTGAACTAGACTATTTTGATCCCTCATGTTCCCATTTCCCCATCCCATCCCCTCTTCGACCCCCTCCTGCACACTGCCAGTTTACCCAGGATATCTCATCTATTTTCTCTTCATAGGGGGATCCATGGGTTCCTCATAGGGTCCTCCTTGATACCTTGCTTCTCTTGGTCTGAGGACTCGTTATCTTTTGCTTTATATCTAACATCCACTTATGATTAAGTACATACCATGTTTGTCTTTCTGTGTCTGGGTTACCTCACTCAGGATGATTTTTTTATAGTTCCATCCATTTGCCATGTGCAGGCTCCTTTTAAATAGCTAAAGGGAGTTTCAGAGATGGTTAGGTCATCTCACACATGACTGGTTAAGCAAGCAGCAGTTACATTAGTATACTTTTAATTGGCTGAGGTTTAGTCTCATCATTTTTGGACATGCTTGTACAAGCTTGGGTAAGTCTGGACATGTCAGAAAGGGGCTGTAGGATGTGTTCTTGAGACATTGTGAGGCTGATTTAGGCCTTGTGTTTGTTCTTTCCCTCATCCCTGAATGTAAGGGTATTGTGGATCAATATCCCTTTCTTGGGAGAGACACCTGTTTCGCTCTTCTCTGAGAACTAAAACCTAAATTCAGTTGTGAGAATGGGAGAGTTTAACCCTTTCGTGTCTACTGTCCTCCATACTCACTGTTTAATTCCTGCTGATGGTTTCTTATGCTCATGCGTCACATATACTCCACTCCCCCCCTTTTTTTCCCACCTGCCTTAGTTAGGGTTTCTATTACTATGATAAACAGCATGTCCAAAACCAACTAGGGGAAAGAAAAGGATCTGTTTCATCTTACAGTTTGAAGTTCATCATCTGGGGAAGCCAGGGTAGCAATGTAAGGCAGGACACGAAGAGTTGGTGAATGTCAGGAGCCAATTTCCTCCTAAAATCATTACAGGAACCATCACCCTGGGGAGTCTGCAGAGAACTCCATACCCATAATTTGTTAAGAATCATTCTATTGACAGAACCTACCCCACCTAATTAAGCTGTTAATGGAGAGCTATCTGTTAGCGGAACCTGCCCCACATTCGAAACTATCTAGAGAACTAGGTGTGTCAACTCGTGATTTCTTGGCCTAAATGACCTGACCGAATGTAACCTCCTGGCCTATGTGACTGGGACCACGTGGCGAGATCCTGTGCCCCTGCCCCCCAAGCCCCTCATCCAGGGGCTATATAAGCAGCAACCCTGTCTCTAATAAACGGAGGCTCTGACAAACCTTGCATGGCCTCCTTCCTCTTTCCTAGCTCATATCTTACAGATAGTGCCTCTCCGTGACCCTGGAGTAACTGACTGCAGGGTGGGTTACAATCCCTAGACTGAGTAACCCACCCAAGGCAATCGACAGGTGAACACTTTTATATTCTTGTATTAATCTTTATAGGTTGTATATGTCTAAGAATTTGTCTGTTTCTTCCAGATTTTCTAGGGTTGGACCATCAGAGGTTGTTTCATATATTCTCAAACAAATCTACCAAATTTCACTGGAATCTCTACTAAAAGATTTTTTTTTAATTTGGATTTTTATTAAGTTGTGTTCTCTCTCATCTTGGGCAGTATCTTACTGTCTTTACTGTTGCTGTGATAAACGCCATGACCAAAGTAGCTTATGGACAAAAGAGTTTTGTTTTGCGTATGGTTCCAGAGGGTTGCGGTCTATAATGGAGTAGCAAGCATGAGAGAAGTTGGTAGGCATGGCTCTTGAAAGTGACCTCCAATGACATACTTTTCTGCAGCAAGGCCCAGGGGATTCTCCCTAAACAGTGTCACCTGCTATGAATGAAGTATTTAAGTTCCTGAAACCACGGTGGACATTTCTGTTAAGTTGGGAGCTTAGGCCCCAGCTCCTTGCATCTATCCTAGCCCCCTGGCCCTGAGAATAAGGATTCTGGACTCCAAATCCCAGCAGGCCAGGTCCTGACCCCTCCCTGGGGGGGGGAGTTCAGGACCACACTCAAGAATATTTAAGTGAACTCCCAAAAGAGGAACATGTGATCTCCTTTCCTTCCTCCTGACCCTCCTCCATCATTAGTGTGGCTTCCCAGTTTCCCCTCAGGGCTACACAATAGAGCTGAACTTCCATTAAACCTGGATATCTCTTAATTTGGCTTGTTTTGATTTGGTTTGACTGGGAATTTGCATGGGCGGAGAGCTCACATTAGGAAATTATTCCTAATATTTTGAGTTTACAAAATGAGAAAAGATTTAGACATATTAGTAGATTGTGTTCTAGGAATGTCTTCTTCATGCATTGAGAGTGTGAGAAACACTCAATTGTTGATAAGTGAGCAGATGGATTGCTGTCTCTGTCCTTTGGAAGGCAGCTATTCTCACCACTGTACCACCAGTGCGCTTCATCTTTACTATGAGTTTAAAAAATTACCTTCAGTGATTGAGTGGCGGAGGGTGTGAGGGTACTTGCAAGTGCTGTGCATCACACATAGAATGTAGAGGACAGCTTGTGGGAGTTAGTTATCGCTTTCTACCCTGTGGGTTCTGGGAATTGAACTCAGGTTGTCTGGATGACCCAATGAGCCATTTTTTTCCTAGTACCTACCATACTTTGGAGGTTTTCTAAGTATTAGTAATCATACTGGTGGGACACACTTGTAGATGTCGCATAGATTTCCAGAATTACTGAGTTCTGAATTTCTACAGTGGCAATGAAAGCCTAAACAATCCTGAGCAAAACTAACAATGTTGAAAGTAAACAGCTCCATATTTCAAGTTATATTGTAGAAGCATATTATCCAAAAGAGCATAGAACAAAAACAAATGTGTAGAAAAGCAAATATCATGGTGGGGAAGGATGAGAAAAAAGCAAAATAAAACAGTATCAAAACCACAGCTTTGAGTTAAGATAGTACCTTTAAAAATGGTCCTGGAAAAATTCAGTACCAAAAATTAGAAGAACAAAAATAGAACCTTATCATTCAGCTTGTGCATACATTAACTCAAAATGGATCCAGTACCTTCATGTAAGACATGAAACCTTGAAACTGCTAAAGGAAAACCTCTGTAAACCACTTCAAGATACAGGCATAGGCAAAGACTTTCTGAAAAGATTACACATAGCACAGAAAGCAATACTAATGATTGAGAAATGGAGCTGTACAGAAATTAAAAATTCTATACAGGAAAGAAAATACAATCCACCATATAAATATACATGATAAAATAGCAGAAAACCTTTGCTACTTTTATATTTGCTGGAGGAATAATAGCAAAAATCTGTAAAGAGCTTATAAAGTAAATACATATAACTAAACAATCCATTTAGTGAATGAATAATGAAATAAACAGACTTTTCTCAAAGGAGGAAATAAAAATAGCCAATAATCATATGAAAAGTATTTAACATCCACACACATAAGGGAATTTCAAATTAAAACCACACTGAGATCCCTTTTCATCACTGTCAGATTATTATTATCAAGTAAATAACAATGACAACCAAGACAGTGCTGGTGAGAATTTGGGTGTTTGGAGGAAAAGGAACCCACATGTTGTTAGAGCTGTGGGCTGCGTTCCTGCCACCCATCTCCCAGCCACTGGCTAGCTTTACCCGAAATAACAACGTACAAATTGTATTCTTTTAAACACTGCTTGGCCCATTATATCTAGCCTCTTCTCAGCTAACTCTCGCACCTGGACTAGCTCATTTCTAATAATATGTGTAGTACCCCAAGGTGCGCTTACCAGGAAGATTCTAGCCTACATCCATCCTGGGTCAGAGCTCCATGCGTCTGCCCGGGAGAGGGGAGCATGGCCTCTGAGCTCACTTCCTCTTCCTCCCAGCATTCTGTTCTGTTTACTTCTCCCACCTATGTTTTAACCTATGAGGCCAAGCAGTTTCTTTATTACTTAACCAACGACCTTCCTCCATCACCCACATATACCATTGGTAGCAATCCAAAAGAGTATAATTGTTCTGGCAGTCAATATAGATAGGCCCACTGCTTTTACCCTGTGCTTGAATCTGCATGCTATAATACTGACCTGTTAGGTAAGGTGTGCCCACTTTGTAAGAGTAGCATGGTGGTTATATGGTAATAATCACTTATGATCATATTTGCAGCCTGCTCTCCAAATGGAATCCATGATTAACACTGTAAATCTTGTCTAAAGCTCATGATTTAGGGCAAGTCTCAGGCTCTGGGGCAGCATGTACTATTATTATTTTACTAAATAGTTATGCTGTTAAACAGCATTCTAAATGTCCATACCTCAGACTTCAGCTACTTAACAACCTTGGTCAGAAAAGCTGCTATTTACAGTGGACAATAGTCAGGTCAGAAACTCACAGGCAGTCAAGGTATTTGTTATACCCAAGTTGCGACCCCCTGAGAGACCATCACGATCTAGTCAAGACCAGAATGCAAAAGCAAGGTTTATTCAGCATGCTATTCAGCCAGCCTGGGGTCTCGTCCACTACTCAATGCAGCAAAGTAGGGAAGAACCCCCCTCATCATTTGGGGTTGACATTATAGAGGCAAAAAACTGCAAGCCAGGTTCACTTTGGGTCAAAGGAGTTGGTCTTACATAACAGCAGGTCTGTCTTTTCTAATAAGCCCCCTCCCCAAAGTGGTTATATCTAGCAGGCACCCTCTCCCCAACGCTCCAAAGCAGTAGACTTTTCCTGCTCCCTGATAGACCACAGAGCTAGGTGTTAACTGGTGGAACACTGCCAGGATGCCAGCGGCACTTTGTGGTTTGCGCTTTGAGCTCAGCGTCTTAGTTAGACATCCTGTTTTCAACCAGTCCTAGACGTCTTGCCTTTGAAACCAGTGCCCTAATTAGCTACTAAGCAAGCAAAAATTCCTTAAAATTTTCCATGTTCTTACAGTATTGAGAAATGACTATGATTCCTGGACCCTAAAGGGAACATCTTTATCACACGTTTCTTCCCCATCATTTTGTCAAGACGTAGGGAATAATGAGGAAGAGAAAAAAGAAAGAATGAAAAAAACTACAAGAAAGTAAGACATTCAAAATATGTTTCCCCGGCTTGAAATGGCTATAGCAAGCATAAACACTTACAGAATCTGTGGTTATCTGTACATGATCCAAACAAGATCAGTCCAGCCAAGATTCTACTGTGGATTAGAGGCATCATGATGTCTCATATTCAGTTGAGAATTTACTGGCAGTTGATAGCTGCTGGAGCGGGAGATTAACCTTTAGGAATGCGGCCACTGGTATGTTGCCTATGCTCAAGTAGATGGCTCCAGTCCCATGAAGATATGGTCAGCACAAATTGGACACAGTGTGTTATGAGGAAAAAAAAAGGTGGAGATGAAGTTAGGAGAAGAATGTATTGAGGAGGAATGGAGGAGTTAGCAGGGAAATGAATAACATTATACTTCATTGATCCATATAAAAATTTGTACTTTGATAACCCATATCTATGGGTTATCAAATGTTTATGAGAAATCAGTACAAAGATTGTAGGATAGGGTAGCAGGTCCCAATCCACTTTAGGTTTTGAAAACATACCAAAACCTACCAATCACTGATCTTAAAGTCTTACCAATTCCTGGGTTTGAAATTCCACCAATTCCCACCCTGGAAATCTCTGTCCTAAAAAGCTACTAACCTAAGAATCCACGTACAAGCCTGTCTCGTGCTCAGTTTACTGCTGCTTCTTACTTGAGTAGAGGCAGCCACTGTCTTGCGTATTTCTAAATACATCTCTTGTGTGAGGTTTGTTGTGCAGTGTGATTTTGTGGCATTCCTTGGCTCCTGACAGCTAGGATACCCTTTGCCCTAGAGCTGCGACTCTTCCATAGGGGACACTATTCCTCTCAGAGCTACAGCACTTTTAACTAGGGAACTTTCCCTTAAAGTCATAACACAGGGATCTTTCAGAAACCTGAAATAATTCCACTTCATCAAGCTATATTGCTCCTGGAATACCCAAAGCAGACTAGGTTGATGTAGTACAAAGAAACCCACATATCTAATCTCATTGTGACACCATTCAATAGTCTAGAAATAGGAGCAGCATGTGTGTCCATTCACAGATCAAATGATCAAGAAGATATATATTATATACACATGTGCATTATATACACATGGAGGACATTATTATCATTGTGTAGCAGTATCTTCTGAGGTTAAAATCTTCTGTCTCAGGGAAAAACTTCTTAAGACACAGAGTGTAAAGGGAAAGAACAGGATGTTTTACTAAGAGGGGAAGCAAACCACCTGCAGGGAATCTCCTTAAGAAAAGTAGTAAACTCTAAGCAGCTTCAGAAATTCCCTGATAATGACCAGATTCATTAGGCCCCTCCCTTCTCAAGAGAGCTTAAGGAGAAAATACTGCTGATAGTATTTTCTCTCAGACTCACCTAGCCACCTGGGAGAAGCAGATCAAACTCCGTGGGCCCGGAAGAAGCAAAGACTGGCAGAAATGACTAGAAGAAACAAAAGCTAGCCAAGTTACCCAGAAGAGGGAAAGCCCAATGGAGCTACTGAGAAAGGACTTTATTCAACCTGTGTTCTGCCTGTAAGCTGTACAATGTGGTTCAGTTTTAGTTTCTGAGAGCGACCACCCATTCTATTGTTGGTTTTGTTGACACTGCTCTCACGGTGTTGTTTCTGCTCCTGTAAGTAACCCCTCTCTCATACTCTGCTCCTGTAAGTAACCCCTCTCTCATATTCTTGTAAGTAACGGCAAGAAAACTCAAATTGGTCTTTGGTAGTATTCAAACTTTTGTCTGTTGATGGCTTTCTGAGATGAGTAGGTGTTGTGTGTGTGTGTGTGTGTGTGTGTGTCTTTGCACGTGTGTGTGTTCGTGCATGTGTCTGTTTTGCATCTACCAAGAAAAAGTCTGTCATACAACATTAAGTAATAAAACCAGCCTCAGAAAGAAAACTGTCTTCTTTTCTCTCATACGTGAAGTCTGGAGTTTTGGACACATATGTAAAATCACATACATATGACAATGAAAGTAAAAGAAGACCGGGGGAGAAGAAGACACATCATCAAACTTGAACTTCAAATATACAATCCCACTCTAGTTCATGAACATCAGTTTTATAGATTCAAACGTGGAAAGAGGTGATTTAAGGACATTGTACTTGTACAAGCAAATAGGTTTTAAGTAGCTGCTAGAAAACTGCATATGAATTGATAATATAAAGTGGCTGCCAAATGGAGAACTTGTTTTTTACCTTAGCCACAATGCTTTAGTAAAATCAGTTAGAATAAAAAATTACCATAATAACATAATGACATCCTCGTTGCACAATTTTAATTGCTTACCAGTTTCTTGCAGGCTTTGGCTACATACATGCATCATCATTCAAACAGCCTAATTATAACATTCACAAGATTATTCAGATGTAGTTTTTCTATCTGATACTCTATCATAAAGTGTGGCATTCATCTCTGCTAAATATAGTAAAATGCTTACAGCAAGAAAAATAGTATCCAGACTTTGTTTCATGCATGCCTCTGGCGTACAAGGACACATCTGGAGATGAGATTCCAAACAACATGGAGTTTAAAGAGATATGTTCTGCCAGGAAGGGAAGATGCTTAAGAAAACATGAGAGCTGTTTTTCTGTGCTTGAGGGATTATTTTGTGGAAGTCTGTAGTATCGTTCCAACTTTTCATTGTTTGTTTCTAGAGATCCCAATGAGATATATTGGAATCCATTTCAAGAATCCTTCACCAGTGCTCTTATTTCCGACCTTGGTTTGCAGTTGAGGATTAAGTGAGGAAGGTCGAACATATTGTCTTTCCTAGAAAATCCTATGGCTGACTAGAGAAGCTACCATTAAATACCATGTCAGTCCTAAAACTGACAAGGCAAATTTCCAAATATTCTCAATTTTTTCCTATTATATATTATGTTGTTGTTGCAGACTGCTTTATACACTGTATTTGCAGTACATATGTTTGTGCATATTACTAAGTGTTTTTTATTGGCAATAAGGACCCTTTAGAAGTTTTCACATACATCCACGAACAGCATGTGTCAAAGACTCAAAAGAAAATGTAGGACAAATTTACTCAAGTAAGAATTAGTGCTAACTTATAAGAATACTTTTAATAGGATTCACAGAATAAACATATTAGTGCATTGATTTAGTAACAGAAAAATGAATTGACAATTTGAGTATTAGTGACAAAAGATATTTATTGTCCCCCCT
Organism: Alexandromys fortis; assembly: GCF_014885135.2. Lineage (NCBI taxonomy): Eukaryota > Metazoa > Chordata > Mammalia > Rodentia > Cricetidae > Alexandromys > Alexandromys fortis. The sequence continues at coordinate 16,357,990 of NW_026067912.1, read as the reverse complement.
TATCAGAGAAAGCAAAGAATGACGTTGACTCCTCTTACTAACGAGCACAGAGCCCCCATAGTACTCCTGGACACAGACATGTTCAAGAAAAAAAAAAAACAAGAGAGACGTGATGGTGATTTATCTGACTGTTGACTTTCATTAGGAACAAAGACCTTTCTGAAAACCTCTCCATATGCTCCGGTAGAAGTCTGACTTGTACTGGGTACTGTGGTCACCTGAAAGTAGGAGATTCTGGGAGAGGGGGCATGGACAGTAGTGTTGTACCAGATCTCACAAGAGACCCTCCTGGCTATATGGATAGAAGAGTTCTTCAGTATTTCAAAATATTGTATGTCCTGCTGATAAAAAGCTAGTTTTTTTCCCCAACCTTTTTGAGACTATGAGTATACTCAAAGTATAGAATTCCTAGAGGGTGTTTGGGATAGTGTGAGGGCTAACATCTTATGGAGAGTTATTTACAATTAAAGGCAGGAACTTTGAACATCCAAACACATATAGAAATAAAGTAAAGGAAGTAAATATGTGTCAGGGAAGCAGTATTGTCTGTCACGTGGCTCTTTCAGATGATAACCAAAATATATAATTCGATATGAAAGCATTTAGATAATTTAAATAAATTTCATATTGATTGACTACTTAGCATAAGTGAGATAGGTTATACCTCAAAAGAGATACCACTAATCCAAAGGGGGATATTTTGAGGATTAAAATGTAGCATGATAGGAAGAAAATATTAATTATTTAGGGCAAAGTGGAAATTCATAACCCGAATACATAGAAAAAATGAACTGAAAGTCTACTGAAAAATATAATACTTAATCTTTAAAATACTAAATACAAAAGGCTTAAGTATACAGTGGAAGAGATTACATATATACGTATATACATATACATACACACAGAGGGGTAGAGATTTAGATTTTACTGGGATGCAGTCACATTGTATCATAAAAGCTACGAACATTGTATACGATAAGGAAATTTAAATACACATCTTAATAAAAGCAAGTAGGTGGTGAAGAGCAGCAAGCAAAATAACCTATTAAAAGATGTAAGAAATGCATACTTTTCTAATCTGAAGAAATCCCAGAGGTCCAATAGTATCTTTAGAGAGTCAAGCACATTTAGGAGACTATCCCTGGGCAACAAAGCCATTGTATAGCTTGCTTCTAATGTTACGAAAAATGTATTTCTATTTCACTGTTGACAGATCCACATATGCACACAATCAAACCACATGCTTAGGAGATTGTCATACATCTTAATTACACCTAACTTCCATATTGTAACATTTAGGAAATAGTTGACTGTTACTTATTATATTCTGTGACTGCATTTGACAAATGTTTGTTGAGATAAGCTTTATGTACATATATCTCTTTAAACTTACCCTCATATATTACTATTCTTTCTCATGTGTTGTCTTCTAATATAATATGGACTCAAATATTTACTCTTAGATTGTCCTGTTTTGTTTCACTGTGTGTGTTTTATTCTCAAAACATACCGTTGACATTGTACTTCTTACATCCTTATTTCATAATTCTTTGCCTTGTGTCTTTTCTGTGTAGGAGAAAACTGCTAATGATTTTGACAAGTTTGGTCTAAGAAATAATTTTGCAGCAAAAACTTAGAGAGGCAGACACAGCTCACCCATGAATATTTCTGTTTCTTCATTCAGACTCACTGAACCGAAATGTTCTGTGATTTCCAGCATGAATCCTTTGCTTTTGACTGGGTCTTATGTCCATTGAGGGAGGTGTTGGTTACCACAATATGAGAGACACTGTTTTACACTTGGGGGTATCTTGACTTGCTGGTCATTATTGTAGTTTATAAGTGTTACAGCTGGGTAGACTATTAATTGATTCTCTCCCCTGGTAACTTATATAATGCTTCCTGATACTATGAAAGGTAGTCTGTCGAATTTCAAGTAAGATCCAGCTGGAATCGCCCAAGTCCTGTGTTCTAAATGTGCAGTGTATTTAACGGTAGGGACTTATATTCCACGTCTGACAACCAAGAGAGACAACCAAGGGCAGTAACAGTAGTCTATATTGCTTTAATTGGTTACTCAGTATACAGGGTCAGCCCTGAAATATACATACACAATGGTCTCATCAGGTTGTAGTTATGTATTTGTGCATATGTGTGTGCTATTATATTCATATAGTGATAAAAGAAAAAGAAGCCACCAGTTTTGAGAATGAAGGCTTTGAGAGAGGATGGAGGTAGCAAGGAGGGTTCATATACATTTTTATAACTATTTGCCTGTAATATTGAGCACAGTTTCATGGGTAAGAATGCATAGTAGTATTTCTAATTTGTACTCCATATCTTTCTAGAAAGCTCTTGAAGAAATTAGACTATCAAATCAATATTTCTGCTAGTCTGATATCTTTTCTGAGACTGTCTTTTCCCGAAGAATGTTTTATTTTAAACTGCTTGAGTCACGATGGTCTGCCTCTGTGAAGGGAGGACTTAAAGCTTTAAAATTGATGCACTTTCTTTGTGCTGCTTCCTTGAATTTTCTGCACTTTGGTCTCCTCCCAGTGTGGCAGTCATCACTCAGTGAACACTGTGTAAATGAGTGGTTTCATGTCTTCCCTCTCATCTACTCCATCTCTTTCCAAGGGAAACAACCGCTAAGGTTGTTTAGAAATTGAAATAGAAAAGCAGACATTCTCTGTATTACTTCTAGTCATCATTACATATTTAACAATACACAAACGTTTTTACTCAAATTGACATTTTAAAAACAAGATTACTTATTTTAGCTTGAAGGAATTCTGTTGAAACTATACACCATATCTAAGAATCTAAATGCTGAAAGATTGAATTAGAGAAAGTAATGATAAAATTTGTTTCATAATTGATGGAAGTTTTACATACAAATCAAAGATGAGTAAAGTTTACATACAAATCAAAGAGGAGACAGATATTTTAAGTGAATAAGAATAAAGTTTTCTATTAAAAACACTTGGCATGTGGCGTAGCGACTGCTAAGAAGGAGCTGAAATGGAAATGGTATCTCTTTTATTACCACAGCTAAAGCCCAGAGGTGCAATATTCAAGGCTATCCTGCAAAATGACCACTTTTAGTTTTCTGGTCAGCTATTCCCAGCGTCTTCACTTCAGCAGAGATTGCAGCATTCAAATGGAAGAGTGGGATCTAAACTCAAAGGCTGCAGTGCAAATGCCAGAAGGGCCCACCTTTTTTGTTGGCGTTACAGAAAGACACATTCAATGATCTGAAAGCTTAAATCTTATTGGCCAAAGTACAATATGTGGTTACCTTAATAGCACCATCTGGGGTTCCTAAAAGCTTCTTATATTGTGTGTGTGTGTGTGTGTGTGTGTGTGTGTGTGTGTGTGTTGGTGTGTGTCTGTGTGTGTGCTGCCTCTATTCTGATTTTCACAGTAGCTGGGCCAATTCATATTTCTACTGAAAGCATAGTGGTGAAAGTCAATAAGAAGATGAATTAGTTTGGGCATTAGGACAGAGAACAACTTTGCAAAAGTTTGCTTCAGTGGGAAGAAGAGAGATGAAATTGGAGACGTAAACTGTCAGTCATTTGCTGTAGCAGTGAAAGAACAGATTCTGTTCAGGATGGATATGTATACCACTAAAAGGGTGGTTCTCATGGTTCACTTGCTTTGACTCTTAAGGAGTTCCACAGGTATTTATGTTCTTTCTAGTGATTATCAGCCCTCAGAATTTCTCTAGTTAAATGCAGTATGTAAAACCCGAGTGTTAAATGTTGCTTATATCTATTCATTTGCCTAACTAATCGTCTATTTTTAAAACTTGATACAAGCTAGAGTGGCCTGGGATGAAGGACCTCAGTGTTTTCATCAGGTTGCCTATAAGCAAGTCTGTAGTGCATTTTCTTGATTAGTGATTGGTCTAGAAGCACCGAGCTCATTAGGAACCACCTCTGGCTAGGTACTCTTATGCTAAGAAAGAAGGCTGAGTAAGCCATGAGAGCAATTCAGTATGTAGCATTCCAACATGTTTCTCCAGCAGTTTCTGATGCCAGGTTTTGGCCTTGAGTTCCAGTCCTGATTTCTCTTGATGATGGAGTTGACCTGAGAGTTGCCAAATAAAACAAGCCTACTCCTCCTCAAGCTGGTTTTGGCCAAGGCATTTTATCACAGCAATATAAACTCCAACTAAGCCTCTACCCTACCTGAATACTGAGTAATTTGGAATGGTGCTGTATTAGTAAGTCTAGTATTCATGGTAGTTATGACTGCATTTTGTTATCAGTGTAGGGATCAAAGTCTTCTCTCTTTGCTTTCCAATAGGTGGCATGAGTGTGAACAGGTAAATCTCCCTTTTAGTTTGCTTTTATACTGTTGTGATAAATTACCATGACCAAGGCCACTTGTAGAAGGAAGGATTTCTTTGGATTACACAGATAAGAATCTGTCATTGTGGGAGAGAATGACAGCAACTAGCAGGCACGGTGGTTGTAACAGGAAGCTGAGCACAAACTAGAAGTGGTGGTAGGAGTTTGAAACCTCTAAGATCCCTTTTCCAGAGACAGAGAGGAGGCCACACCTACTAAATCACAAACAGTGCCACCAACTAGGGACCAAGTATTCAAACACCTCAACCTTTGTGGGACTTTGTTATTCAGACCAAACACTCTTTGTCCTTTTCTGTGTTTTCCTTTAACAAAGAAAATTGAGCTATGTAGTCTTCCCAAGCCAAAGGTTGCAGAGGTAGAATCAAATTTACAAATAAGCTATTGAAAAATATAATCTCAATAGTGGACTTTTGCCATCTGTCATCATATGTCAATCATCAGTTCAGCATAGAAACTAGGATCTTCTAAAGCCTGGTCAAAAGAGAGCCTTTATTCTCCAGAGAGATGTCTAGGGATGTTTACAGACTTAAATTTCTGGGGTAGATGAAAGGGAATTGTAACTTCAAGGCCAGCAGTTCTTGTCATCTGTTCTCTGTGGATGAATGCAGAACAAGGCCCAGAGGCTCAGGGCTTGGTAAGGAAAGATATTTGATGGCTAAACATAAAACTGTAGTCAGTACAGAGATACTTGTGTGGATGTCTTAAAGAAATATACTGAGGAAGGTTTCCTCAACATAATATATATTGGTATATCTCTGCACCAAGGTATACTCATGTTTTTATAACCACTGCTCAGATACCTGACCATTCTGAAAATAGCAATTCTATTTATCTAGTTCCTTGCTGGTCCCCTACAACTCAAGATATATTCCTTCTAATCACCTCAGCTCTGAATCTATGAAACCAATGCCTTTCCTATCTTTATAAAGTTCTACATGTATGTTTGTATGTTTTAACAAAGTATCTGGAGTGTTTCTTTTTCTGCATATTTATCATTAATTCTTAATGTATCTTGCAATTTCTTATGAGCTCACCTTCCACATATGTCATGATATTAGTTTGTGTGATTGTCAAATTTCCCTACTATTCAGATAGCATCTAAAACTCTTCCTAATTGAAGTCTACACTGACTTTCAATGCACCATTTACTTTGGTTTTAGTATTATTCAATAAAAGTGAATTCTTGTTATGTAGTAAAGCTCATGCAAAATGCTATGAGTTTTGTAGGTAATGAATTATTCCAGCATCAAATGCTTCTAGTAACAAGGCTATATTATAGGCACTTTCCCCAAGTATGACTTACATATGCTCACCTATTTCTCCCTAATGCTTTCTTTCTCCCCATCCCACAAGTCAAAAAGGAAAGTAGGCTGATTATGTAAGATCAGAAATACTTCTCAAATGAGATTGCTACTGGGTCTTCCTACTGTTTGAAATAGTTGGTCTTTGCTTCAAAATGAGAAGTTCAGGTCCAGCATTTCCCAGTGCCACTCCTTTCTTCATACCATGTTGGAGAATAGATCAGAGAATTCTTAAACTTTAGTGGTTCTTTTCTTAATCTCATGCTGTGCTGAGGTAAATGAAAAGACTCAAACTACATTGTTTTCTTCTAGTCAAGTGCATCACCACAGCCTCATATTTCTAACCTTTAAAATGTGAAACTCTTAATGTGAGTACATTATTTAAGGGATGCCTTTCAGACTTAAAGACAAAACCAGAGGCTTCAGTTTAACACCCAATGGGGGCTCTAAGATGAAGACTAGAGCAGGCTTTATCTCATGTATATATCTCTATATTCCTCATCTATTTGCTCTTAAGATGCTACTTGACATCCATATATTAAGGGACTCAAGGTTGTTTGGAAAACGATTAGGACACCTTCAAAATGTTCTACTTTGGGCACTAGAGAGCACTTACTGCTTTTTCTGAGGCCCCAGATTGGGTTCTCACACCCACATGGCAGTTCCTAGTCACCTGTAATTCCAGTTCTACTGCCTTCTTCTGACATCCATAGGCCTTGCATGCCAGTAGCACACAAAACTTGCTCAGGCATACACCCATGCATTTAAAAATAAAGAAAAAAAAACTAAAAATATTTTCCATATACCCTAGAGAGTTTAATGATACTAGTTATCAGCTAAAAGTCTATGTCCATGTGAGACTTATCATCTGAGGACAGAGTTCCAGGCTTTCCTATGCTTACACAAAAAAGTGCACTTTTCAAGAGATAATGAAAGAACTGTCATAAAAACAGAACAAAGAAACCCACCAAACCATGGCAAACTTTTCTGATGTTTACAATTTTTAAGGTGGTGATTAACTTATGCTACCTTAAAATATTTACATCTTATTTTAGAGATGAGGAAGTCAATGCTCTGAGAAACTGAAGAGGTTATGCTTCTAGGGTATTGAAGTTTCAGACTGGAGATTAAAACCGATTTGTTGCCAACTTTAGAGACATCTGTTTGCTGAATATCACAGCCTCATAGCTAGCATAAGGACACTGGGGAGTCACAGTATTCATCCTCCTTAGTCAGGATCATCTCATGTGACTTAACATCCGTTCTGGATCTGACAGCAATTCATATGCTCTTCATCATGAGACATTCTGGTCTACGACTGTCATGTAAGCAGAGTCAACTGAAAACCTTGTCCTAAGTAATGATTCTCTTTTATCATGTTTATTTACATAAAAAGCACTTGGAGCAAGATGAAAGACAGAAGAAGAAAGGCAAGGCATCAAGAACTTCAAAGGATACAAGTCAGGGATATATGAAGAGAAATTATATTTTAGCTTTGTATTAAGAAAATTTATACTATTTTGTAATACTTATACTATTAATGTCAGTGAGCATGTCTTTTGTCAGGAATTTTTTCTTCATGTGAGGTGTCGAAAGCTTAGTCTCCACACTGGGCAATTCCTTATGACTTGTTTAAAATTTGATTTCTGTAACTATTGCAGTAGGGAATGCTGATCCTTGTCTAATAAAGAATAAAACTAGTCCCCCATTATGGAAATCAGTGTGGAAATTCTTCAGAAAATTAAAAGAACTACCATTTAATTCAAATAAACGTTTACATGAAAGATGCCCAGTGAATGAATCACAGAGAGACCTTCATGTTCTGTCCACTGAAGCACAATTCACAATGACTAACTAGCAAAGTTATGGAGCCATCCTAGAAGTCTATCAGGAGAGGAGTGGATAAAGAGAAAATGTGAAACACATAGACACACACAGACATACACAGAAATGAACAAATACAGACAAATAGGCATAGGCACAGATACAATAGAGAGACACACAGAGACACATATACAGACATACATACACTGACACACAAACATACATACACACAGAGGAACATTTCAGTCATAAAGAACAAAGTTCCATCATTTTTTAAGAAAAAGGGGATAATTGTAGATAATCATATTAAGCAAATTAAGACAATCTCATAAAGACAATTATCGTATGTTTCCTTTTATTTATGGATTACAGATTTTATATAGACACATAAACTTATATTCAAAAATATCGCATGCAAGTAGAAATTAGACTGTCCAAGACAATAAAGAGACATAATAAAAGGAAGGAAGGTAGTGAAGTATTTTGATAGTATGTGCAAAGCACATAATATACTTTTATAATATAATTATAACATAATTGAAATAATAAATTCAATTTTAAAAGCTAGTCTAGGGGCTGGAAAGATGGCTGCTTGGTTAAGAGTGCTCCCTGTTCTTGTAGAAGAATCAGGTTTCGTTCCCAGCACTCAAACTGGGTGGTTCACATCTGCCTGTCTTCTGTACTAGAGGATATGATGCTCTCTTCTGACTTTCACAGGCACTGAATGCATAGGGTGCACATACAGACAAGTAAACACAGACACACCGACAGACGACAGACAGACAGACACATTATAAAAATCAAAAGCAGTCTACATCATGCCTTCAGTTATGAAGACTTAATCACTATTGGATATGGCAGCATCAGCAGTTCATGTTTGTAGCTAAAAGGAGCTAATAAAGTTCCAAGCACTACTCTTTATTGTCGTTAAACATATCACTAATTTTAACTAGTTAAACTTGTCTTTATCTGGGCAATTCCTTTTTTGTTTGTTGTTTCATAAATGTAAGAATTTATTTGTGGGCTTGTCTATAGATTTCAGAGACTTAGTTGATTATCATTATGGCGGGGAGCATAGTAGCTAGCTAGCTACATCCTGATCCTCTGATCTGTAGGCTGAGAGAGGCAGAGACAGACTGGGCCTGGAATGGGATTTTGAAACTTCAAAGCCCATTTCCCAGGACACTTTTCCTCTAACAAGGGCACACCAACTCCAATAAGGCCACACCTTCTAATCCTTTTATTCTTTCAAATAGTGCTGCACCAAGATGGAAAAGCATTCAAATCCATGAGCCTATGGGAGCTATTCTTATTCAAACCACCACGCAAAGCTGCAGTCACTTACAGATTCGGAGAACAAAGGGAGTTGGTTAAAATAAAATCTCAGACTATGGATGGGAAGGGTAGAGACAGGAACAGCACAGCTAAGACCACCTGCAGGTCATATCTGAGTTGATAGTAGCTGTGTTAACAGGACCCTGCTTTTAGAGGTCACAGTTTTGTGAGTAGGTAGAGATGTTGTAACTTTAGAGGACCAGTATGCCAAAGGATTCTTTACCTAGACTGGAGGATGGGAGGCTGAGGATCAGGACAGTTCCAAATAAAGGAACAAATGGGATAAAACCTGATGATAGAAAAATAAAGGGAGAGTTCTAGCTAGTAGTGGAAACATATGAGTAGAGACCCAGAATTTTGTTCTTGCAGGTGTTTTTTTTTTTAATTTTATTTTTTATGTGTCTGAGTATTTTGCCTTCATGTATGTCTGTGCATGCCGTGTGCTACTAATGACTAGAAGACAGCATCACATATGGGAAACTGATGTTGTAGCCAGTTGTGAGCCTGCATGTAGATGCTGAAAAGTGAATCTGGGTCCTGTAGAAGAATAGTCAGTGCTCTTAACTATTGAGCCGTCTTTCCAGTTCCAGTGGTTTATTTTTTTTTTCATTTTGCATACTTCCCCTAGTTTCCCTTCCCTCCCCTTCTCTCAGCCACACCTACTATCCCACCCCCATCCTCTCAGAGGAGGTATGGCCTCCTTGGCGAATCAACAAAGTCTGGTCTATCAAGTTGAGGTAGGACCAAGCCACTGCCCTGTATCAAGACTGAACAAGGTATCCCACCATAGGGAATGAGCTCCAAAAAGCCAGTCCATGAACCCAGGATAAGTGCTGGTCCCACTGCCAGGGGACTCCCCACAGATCAAGCCACTTAACTATCACCCAAATTCAGATGGCTTTGTTCAGTCCCATGGAGGATCTCCAGATGTCAGCCCAGAGTCCATGAGCTCCCTCCCATTAGCTCAGTCAGCTGTCTCTTTGGTTTTCCCAGTCGTGATCTTGATGCCTCCCTGCTCATATAACCCCGCCTCCTTGCCCTCAGCTAAGCTTCAGGAGTTCAGCCCAGTGCTTGGCTGTGGATCACCGCATCTGCTTTCATCTGTTACTGGATGTAAGTTCTATGATGACAATTAGGGCAGTCACTAATCTGCTCAGAGGGGAAGGTCAGTTCAGGCACCCTCTTCTCTATTGCTAGGAGTCTTAGCTAGGGTCATCCTTGTGGATTCCTGGGAATTTCCCTATCACTTGGTTTGTCCCTAAGTCCATAATGACTCCCTCATCAAGATACTTCTTTCATTTCGCTCCCTCTCCACACCTCTCCTAACTCAGTATCTGGAACCCTCATGTTCCCATACCCTATGTCCTCTCTTTAACTCCCCTTCCCAGTTTTCTCAGGAGATCATAACTATTTTCCTTTCCTGGGGCCCTCCATGTGTTTGGGTTCTCCTTTTTACTTAGTTTCTCAATAGTTGTGGATTACGGACTGGTTATCCTTTGCTTTAAGTAAGTACATACCATGTTTGTCTTTCTGGATCTGCTTACCGCACTCGGGATATTTTTTTTTCTAGTTCAATCCATTTGCCTGAAAATTTCAAAATGTCATTTTTTTTTAACCACTGAGGAATACTCCATTATGTAAATGTACCAAATTTTATTTATCCATTCTTTAGCTGAGGGACATGTAGGTTGTTTCCGAGTTCTGGCTATTACAAATAATGCTGCTATAATATAGTTGAGTAAATGCCTTTGTGGTATGATTGTGCATTGTTGTTGGAGTCTGTTCATCCATTTGCTGACTGCCCTGACTCAAAATAATCACACAGAAACTATGTTATTTAAAACACTCCTTGGCCAATAGCTTAAGCATATTTCTGGCTAACTTTTACATCTTAAATTAACCCATTTATATTATTTTGTATTTTACCACAAGGCTTGTGGCCTACTGGCAAGGTTCTGGCTGGCAGTTTGTGTCTTTCTTCTCTGGAGGGTACAAGGTATCTCTATGACTCCTCCTCCTTTCTCCGCTTGAAATTCCAGCCTTGCTTTACTCTGTTAAGCCATTGGCTAAAAGCAGCTTCTTTATTAACCAATGGCAGTAAAACATATTCATATCATACAGAGGAGAATTTCACATCTCTTTCCCCTTTTCTGTCTAAATAAAAAGGAAAGTTTTAACTTTAACATAGTAGGATTACATACAACAAGTTATCAAGGAAGAAGTATAGTTACAATTATTATGTATATTTTATTTTTATCATAACGAAGGAAAACAAGTATAACTATCTACTCCTCAACTCCATCAAAGACCCCAGAAGAACATAATATTATCTAAGTTAATAGGAAGTGCACTATAAGCAACTTCCAAAACTCTAGAATATACAGATATCCTTTGAGTTATATGCCCAAGAGTAGTGTTGCTTAGGTCTTGATTCTAATTTTTCTGAGAAACTGCCAAACTGATTTCCAAAGTGGCTGTACAAGTTTGCACTCCAACTAGCAGTGGAAGAATATTCCCCTTACTCCACATTCTCTCCAGAATAAGCTATCAGTTTTTTTTGATCTAAACTATTCTGAAAGGTATAAAATGGCATCTCAGAGTCATTTTGATTTGCATTTCCATGATGGCTAAGGATGTTGAGCAATTCCTTAAATGTCTTTTGGCCATTTGAGTTTCTTCTGTTGCCAACCCTAAGATGGTTCCCTTAATTAGGATATATATTTCTCTGCTCCTGTGTCCACCTTTCTTTATCCCAACCATCATATTCCCCTAAGCTCCCCCCAATTTCCCCTTCTCATGTTTCTCACCCAATTTCCCCTTGGCCCAATGCCACCTCACTCCAAGTTCCCAGTTTTTGCCCGGCAATCTTGTCTACTTCCCATATCCAGGCAGGTGACTATATGTTTTCCTTTGGGTTCACCTTCTTATTTAGCTTCTCTAGGATTACAAATTATATGCTCAATGTCCTTTATTTATGGCTAGAAACCAATTATGAGTGAGTACATCCCATGTTCATCTTTTTGGGGTCTGGGATACCTCACTCAGGATAGTGTTTTCTATTTCCATCCATTTGCATGCAAAATTCGCGAAGTTATTGTTTTTTACCTCTGAGTAGTACTCTAATATGTATATATTCCACACTTTCTTCATCCATTCTTCCATTGAAAAGCATCTAGGTTGTTTCCAGGTTCTGGCTATTACAAATAGTGCTTCTATGAACATAGTTGAACAAATGCTTTTGTCGTATGATAGGGCATCTCTTGGGTATATTCCCAAGAGTGGTATTACTGGATCTTGGGTTAGGTTGATCCCGAATTTCCTGAGAAATCGCCACACTGATTTCCAAAGTGGTTGCACAAGTTTGCATTCTTACCAGCAATGGATAAGTGTCCCCTTACTCCACAACCTCTCCAGTAAAGGCTATCATTGGTGTTTTTGATTTTAGCCATTCTGACAGGTGTAAGATGGTATCTCAAAGCTGTTTTAATTTGCATTTCCCTGATCACCAAGGAGGATGAGCATGACCTTAAGAATTCTGTTTAGATCTGTACTCCATTTTTAATAGATTTTTTTGTATCTTGGTGTCTAATTTTTTGAATTCTTTATATATTTTGGAGATCAGCCCTTTGTCAGACATGGGGTTGATAAAGACCTTTTCCCATTTTGTAGGCTGATGTTTGTTTTATTTACCATGTCCTCTGCCTTACAGAAGTTTCTCAGTTTCAGGAGGTTCCTCCAATTTATGATTTTTTTGCTCCCAATGTCTTTGCTTCTGGTGTTATAATTAGGAAGTGGTCTCCTGTGTCCATGCATTGAATGATAATTCCCACTTTCTCTTCTATCAGGTTCAGTGTATCTGGAATTATGTTGAGGTTTCTGATCCATTCAGACTTGAGTTTTGTGCATGAGGATAGATATGGATCTATTTGCATTTTTCTACATGTGGGAATCCAGTTATGACAACACTATTTGTTGAAGATGATTTCTTTTTTCCATTTTACAATTTTGATCTCTTTGTCAAAAATCAGGTGCTCATAGGTGTATGGATTAATAGTAGGGTCTTCAATTGGATTCCATTGGTCCCCATGTCTCTTTTTATACCAATATCAAACTTTTTTTTATTATTACAGCATTATAGCAGGGCTTGAAGTCAGGAACTCCAGAAGTTCCTTGATTGTATAAGATTGTTTTGGCTATCATGACTTTTTCATATGAAGTTGAATATTTTCCTTTTGAGGTCCATAAAGAATTGTTTTGGGATTTTTATGGGAATTGCTTTCACTCTGTCAATTGTTTTGGGTAAGATTGATATTTTACTATGTTGATCCTACCTGTTGAAGAACTTCAGAGATCTTTCCATTTTCTTATATCTTCTTCAATTACTTTCATTAAAGACTTAAAGTTCTTGTCATACAGGTCTTTTACTTGATTGGTTAGAGTTACTCCATGATATCTTATGTTATTTGTGGTTATTGTAAAGCATGATATTTCTCTGATTTCTTTCACAGTCTGTTTATCATTTGTATATAAGAGAGCTACTGATTTTTTGAGTTAATCTTTTATCCTGACACATTACTGGAGGTGTTTATCAGCTGTAGGAGTTCCCTGGTAGAGGTTTTGGTGTCACATGTATATTATCATGTCATCTACAAATAACAAAAGTTTGACTTCTTCCTTTCCAATTTGTATATCCTTGATCTCCTTTTGTTGTCTTATTGCTCTAGTTAGAAGTTCAAGTACTTTATTGAATAGATATAGAGTGGACAGCCTTGTCTTATTCCTGATTTTATTGTGATCACATTGAGTTTCTCTCAATTTAGTTTGATGTTAGCTGTTGACTTACTGTATATTATCTTTATTGTGTTCGGTATATTCCTTGTACTCCTGATCACTCCAAGACCTTAATCATGAAGGGGAGCTAGATATTGTCAAATGCTTTTTCATCGTCTAATGAGATGTTTATGTTTTATCCACTTTATTTATATTGTGGATTACACTGACCCATCTTGGTATGTTCAACCATCCATGAGGGAGATTGATTTTAATTCTTTTTTTTTTTAGTTGTTTCTTCTTGGGTATCAGGGTATCTGTAGCTTTGTGAAAAGATTTTGGCAATGTTCCTTCTGTATATATTGTGTGGAATAATTTGAGGAGTATTGGTATTAGATCTTTCTTCAAATTTTGGTAGAATTCTGTGCTGAAACCATCTGTCTCTGGGCTTTGTCGTTGTTGTTGTTGTTTTGGTTGGGAGACTTTTGATGACTACTTCTTATTTCCTTAGAGGTTATAGGTCTATTTAAATTATTTATCCACTTATGAGTGAGTACATGTGATAATTGTTTTTCTGTGTCTGGGTTACCTCACTCAAAATGATGTTTTTCTAGCTCCATCCATTTTCCTCCAAAATTCAAGATGTCATTATTTTTTTATATTCTGTGTAGCACTCCAAATTATTTTCATGGTCATTTCCTTCTGCTTCATCTGTGTCGGGATATTCAGGTTTTTATGTTGTAGAACCACTAGTTTCTGGTGCTGCTTCATCTGTGTTGGGATATTCAGGTCTTTATGTTGTAGAACCACTAGTTTCCGGTGCAGCTTCATCTGTGTCGGGATATTCAGGTCTTTATGTTGTAGAACCACTAGTTTCCGGTGCAGCTTCATCTGTGTCGGGATATTCAGGTCTTTATGTTGTAGAACCACTAGTTTCTGGTGCTGCTATATCTGTGTCGGGATATTCAGGTCTTTAAGTTGTAGAACCACTAGTTTCTGGTGCTGCTATATCTGTGTCGGGATATTCAGGTCTTTATGTTGTAGAACCACTAGTTTCTGGTGCTGCTTCATCTGTTCTCCTTTTGCTGCTCCCTACCCATCCCATTCACCGTTTCAGGTGGCCAGTCTTCCTCTAGGTGCATGGTAGAGACTGTGACTATGGCAGTAACTGATATATCAGAAAATGGTGGGGGTGTGGGGGTAGAATGCTGATGACTAGCTTCTGGGGTTGTGTTAGGTGGGAATGGAACATAGGACGTGCCTCCAGGGGCTAGGACTGAGAGACCAGGACTTTCCAGTTGATAGTACAGACATTCACTTCTATCTGGATAGTTCTAATGAAATAAAAAAAGGAAGGTGAGAGTATCTGAAAATTCTTTTTTCTATTTTGACGATATTATGCTTGAATATCCTACAAAGTTTGAGGCAGTTTATCAAAATTCAAATAATAAAATAGGACAATTGAATTCATTGATTCAGGATCATGGGAAACAGAGCTTGAAATTAAAACACACACACACACACCAGAGAAAAAGATCAGGTAAAGATAGGTAGATCATAGTTTCTTAAATAATAACTAGATTTATGCCTGCAATCCTTGTTTTCTGTGATCCAACAAAGAAATGATAACATTTTATTGCATGTTTATTTACTTGTCACCTTGACAACCATATTTAATCTTACTAATTGGACTTTTAAGCACATTCATTCAAAGTTGTCTCAATGAATGTGTCCAAGTGCAATCTGCAGTCAGTAGTGCACATGGAATTTCTCAGTCTTTCATTGTGTCCCTTATGATAGCAGCCTTGGGACAAATGTTTCTACCACTAGATACCATGGGACTCACCACAAAGGGGTTGAAGCTGCCTTGTTGAAAGTCATGCTGCAGATAAGTCCTTTAGTAACAAAAGAAGCAATATTGCTCTTTTTCTTCAGACTTATTTATAATCAATTTTTGAAACATATAGCTATAATACCCCATGCTTTTAGATTAAGATCTAATTAAGCCCAACTAATTTAATTCTTTTGTCAGATGCATGGCCTTGGGACAAATATATTTCTGCCTCTTTAAGGAAATAGCTCATATTTGAAATCTTTTAATAGATAAAAACCAGAGAAAAAATAACAGTATAGTCTTGAGGATATAATACCTTTTAACTTACGGTGTGCATTCAGAAGACAGATAACGTACCACAAATCCAAGACTGTCTTGTCAGCCTTCTCAAGCCTTACAGGTAGATAGATTTTAATTTTAAATGTAATTTTATTTTTAATTTTCATACTCCAGAGTATTAGACTTCTCAGATTTTCTCTGTTCTAAAATACATGAACTAGTCACTAGTGAGAGATTCAGTCCTGTCTTCAGTTGTTTTCCATTGCTGTGATAAAACAACTGTTAAAACTTATCTTGTGGTAGGAAAGGTTTCTTTCAGCTTACAGTCCCAGGTAAGAGTCTGTCACTGAGGAGAATCGAGTCAAGACCCGAAAGAAGAAACTATGGAAGAAGGAAGTGAAGTGGAGGCCATGGAGGATGCTGCTTACTAACTTGCTTTCTCAGGTCTATCAATTTATTTATTCATTTATTCTTTTAATTTATCTGTGTGGTACTTGGGATTACACACAAGGTTTCACTTGTAGGAGACAAGTACTTGAACACTGAACTATATCTATAGCCTTTTCTACTTCTGATTTTGAAGACAGGGTCTCACTAAGTTGCCCAAGGAAATCATGAACTTTTTTTTTCCCTGTCACAGCCTCTGGAGTAGCTAAATGTATAGACCTGTGACTCCAAGACCAGTTTCTTTTCTTATTTTTAAAGTCCCTTAAAGAAATAAATGCTAGAATATACAAACCTAAGTGCATTATATTATTGACTTTCCTGTTATAAGGAAATATGCAAAAAATATTTTTTTCTAAAAAGTAAAAAAATAAAAATAATTTAGTTGTGTAATATAAATTTGAATCAATCTACAAAGGAAGGATAATACTAGGTTGCTTGTTAGGAATATCTGCCAGTTACAATGAATCATACACATATGTCTTTTTAAGCAGAATAACAAAATAACCATATTATTCCTCTTCTTCTAAAAGTAACATATTTAACAAAATACTGTCTTTTTGGAATTTGGATTCTTACAGTTCAAAAACAGAATAAACATCTTCAAAGACTTGCTTATCTGGAGTTAACCTGTGTAATGTAGTTAGATTCTGATACAATATTATGTATGGAAAATAAGTATGGGGTATGTATGGAAAATAAGTATGGGGTTTATTTGATGATACTGAATAGCAATACAATATTTCAGAAATGCTAAGAATTTAAAACTGCGACAAAAGGTTAAAATGCAGTTTCATTTTGCCACTAGCTGTCAATGCACAGGCCCCAGGGGAGAGACAGCAGTTCATGCCATTCTGCAGAAATTTCATTGTGTCATATGGTCAATGTTTGGACAAGACAATCTTGTTTGAGGGTTATAGTGTTATCCCCCCCAAGAGTACATCTTGCCTCCCTACAGCAGGATGAAGTTCGGTGCCTTGTATTTATAATCTTGGAGTACACATTGGGCAGCAGAATGAAGGTTTTTAATAAGTTCTTCAATTACTTTGACTGCATAGAAACTGGGTTCATATATTGTATCTGATGAAAATAACCACCTTTGAATGAGGCATGAGCATCTGGCTTAGTAACACGATCAGAGGCTTAAAATTGGTAAAAAATAGAAATCACATCCCCTGAGTGTTTCCAAGTGAAGCTTTGCTTGCAGAAATGGATATGGTATAGTCATCATGTGATAAAATAATAGGAGCTATCTCTATTTATTTTTATTTGGTTTGGTTCCAACAGTGCTTCCTTTTCAGTGTCTGTGAACATCATTATGGGAAGCATAAAACTCAACTGAAAGGCATTTAGAGAATAGTTTTAAATCTGCCATAGGGCTCTGAAAAATTAACCATGACCACCAGACCAAAATGAATAAATCCAGATAAGAATTTTGTTTAAAAAGTGTTGAGAAGTTAAATAGATCAGGAAGCATTTGGATGAAACACCTTTTAATGTATTATTTGGGATGTTTTAGGTTTTGTTTTATCTGACTTTCTTAAAATTACAATTATTTTGGATTGTGAACAAATATATTAAATATTCATATGCCATGATAATCTTTTAAATAACTGAACATTTTTAAACTTACTTTTAGTTACATAAATTATGGATATCATTTAGTACTTGGAATATGATTTACACCATGATGGAGGAAGGTCATTGGTTAATTAAATAAAGAAACTGCTTGCCCTGATAGGTTAAAACATAGGTGGGAGGAGTAAACAGGAGGAAGATGGGAGGAGTAAACAGAATGGAATGCTGGGAGGAAGAGGAAGTGAACTCAGACCCGACAGCTCTGCTCTCTGGAGCAGAGATGCCAATCTCAGCTCTCCTGGGTAGACACGATAGCTCTGCACTCTGAGGCAGACACATGAAGCTCAGACCCAGGATGGACATAGGCTAGAATCTTCCCGGTAAGCACACCTTGGGGTGCTTACACACATTATTAGAAATGGGCTAGTCCAGGTGCGAGAATTAGCCTAGAAGAGGCTAGATAGAAATGGGCCAAGCAGTCTTTAAATGAATACAGTTTGTGTGTTGTTATTTTGGGCATAAGCTAGCAGGCGGCTGGGGTGCTGGGGACGCAGCCCCGCTGCTCTTATTTCAACAACACCAGAAAGTAAGCAGTGATTACTCAGTGACTATTTGTTTTCTTTGTAAGCAAATATTCAAGAGAGCTCCCCCTAGACCAGCAAACAGGAACCCATTCAAGAAAACATTTATTTCTGTCCTTGTATCTTAGTCATTCTGGGATATGGTGTTTTAATCTGGTTTTAAATGGGAAACTACTTCCTTCGTGTATGTCATCTAGAGACAGGAGTATTTTTTCATAGTATTAGTTTAATTACCATTGTTAATTGTTTCTTTTCTTCTTTTGCTAGCTTCACTCTCATTTGATTTGGTTTCATTAAATTTTATAAAACAAATTCATAAACCTATCAGGTTGTTCTTTGGTGTGGGACCCCTGGAAGACGTTTTGAGAAGTCTCCCAGTCACTAAAACCATTAATTTTAGTTCAGGCCTGAGTTTTTCTAACTTTTTTCACCGAGATGTTCCCTACCCTTCCACTATCTGCCATATATGCTTTTCTTTTCTTTTTTCTTTTTGGTTTTTCAAGACAGGGTTTCTCTATAGCTTTGGTGCCTGTCCTGGAACTAGCTCTTGTAGACCAGGCAGGCCTCGAACTCCCAGAGATCTGCCTGCTTCTGCCTCCGAGTGCTGAGATTAAAGGCGTGTGCCACCACTGCCCAGCTCATATATGCTTTTCAAAGTGATGGTGTAATCACAGAGTTCACTGTCAGGCATCTTAAGTGATTGTTTATGACACACAAGAAAATAGAAGTAGAGAAACACCGGCAGCTTGTAGGCCAAACTCCTGCCACCTGCTCAGGTGCCACCTTAGCCTCAGTCCTCTGGGCACCAACTGTATCAAAGGATCTGTCATTCTCCGACGGCATGCACTGCTACTCTGACCGGAAGAATTCTTTCCCTTGGCTGTTCAGCAAACTTGTCCTTCAAGTTCAGTTGAATATTTTCCTAGTTGACTGGGAGATATCATTAGGCACTCATAGTAAAATTTTTACTATAAAAAACAAATGGAAAACCAACAAATGGTCCTTAAATCTTCTAACCAGACAGCTATTCATTGAATGCCATTAAACACTTATGATCACCATGTTTTAGACACTGTATTAGAAAAGATGGCTGCAAAAAATAATCAGTGCACAATTTTGTCCTTCAAATCCACACTGTCTTTCATCTGTCTCCTTTCTGCCATATTTGCCTGCTATTTACAAGCTCTGTAGACTTCTGTCTGAGATGGGCTTCAGCTAAGCCCCTGAAGAGAATTGAATGATGGAGACATGTTAGGATACGAGAGTTGGGTTGGAAGTAGATCAAGCTGTTGCTATCCAAGCTTTTCAGATTCATCAAACATTTCATTTTCTAAAGCAATCATGATAATGGATCATTTTAAAACATCAACCTTGGATCTGAAGAGGTGACTTGGAATCTCTGTTGGGTTATTTCTCTGTTGAATGAACATCTCCTTATCTTCAAACTTGAGTTCTGCTTTCTAGTTTCTTGCTGTTTATGTTTAGCCATACTATATTTAAGGACCAAGTCTAATGTATAGGAAATTTCTTTCATAAGTCTTAAAGTTCTGAACATTTCATCCAATCTACAATCGGAAGACAACACAGCATTTGCTCCTCTCTAGACTTATGCAATTTATAGCCTGTCTTTAGGAGGCCACTGGCCAAGGCTCTATAGCCTGAACATGGGTGCTGAGAGCTTTTTCTCTTACAATTCCACACGTTTGCTGTGAAGTTGAGCAGTGATGCCAGCACACAGAGATGGACCAAGAGCCCAAGGCAATGTGAAATGAGGACTACTCTGGATTAAATTGTTGTGCTCAAAAAATAAAGAGTGAGTCAGACCATGCCTAATTCCACAGGAAGGAGATTCGTTGCAGCAGAGAACATGTGGAGTTCATTTGGTCAGAAAGGAAATATTAACATCTTGAATTCCACATGGACTCCAACTCCTGCTCATTTTTGGATCACTGACAGAACCTTGTTATTGTGGCTCAGCACAAGCATGATGGGGGAATTACAATAGGATGTTATGAAAAGGTGAATAAAGAATGACCATTGTTACAGCAAATGCTTGTGTTTTATACATTCTTCTGAACTCCATCCCTCATATGGAGCCTCTGCTTTATATAGCACACAGGGATTTTGAGAGAATTGAAACAAGAAGTGATTTTTTACATAATGTTCCCTCAAGTTCTGTTTTGGCTGAATTCTGTGACATGCTTTATAAAATAATGTATTCTTGGAATGAAACAGAAGAATACATTTGCTTCAACAATGTGGAAGTCAGCTGTATCTCACATGAATAATTTATTTTTTAGTGTTTTATTTACTGCTAAATTCTTTGTCATTCAAACATTGAAATTGCATCAAATGTGCATTTTGGGGAAAATTCTGTAATTGCTTTGAATCTTTCCCCTTCCTAATTGTTTGCATTTATTTTGTGTATCTGAAAGGAAAAGCAGAATTTGTTCCTTTCTGATTCTGTCTGTAGCCTTGCTCTCCAAATAATGTTTTGTCCTTTCTCTTTAGCTGTAGAAAGAGAAAAGGTACCCTTCTTCAGGTGCCTTCTTCGGCATTGCGTGTCTTTGAATGACTGTAGTAATGATCTTCTATGATGGTTTGAAAAGGTCTTTACAAACTATTTGAAAGAGGAAAAAAAATCAAGGCATTAAAAGCACCTCCAATCATGATCATTGTGGGCTAATCAAGTTTTTATTTATGAAGAATATATATGAATAAGGTTATACAATCTCTGCTATGTTTTCCAGAGGTTTTAGCTAGTCGAAGGCACCTAGGAGTACACTTGTTTTCACTTCAGACCCTATAACTTGCTTCAGCACTAATTTCATATCTATTGAATGTTTCTTTATACATACTTTGAAATGAACTATTAATAAGGAAAAAGTCAAATAATCTAAGGACTAATAAATTTACTGATGAATAAAGCAGATGAAGTACCTAGCCAGAATACTATTTAGCCATAAAAATGAATGGTTATAAGTGAAAAGATGGTTTGAAATAAAGATTATGTAGAGTGAAATAAGCCAGGCACAACCAACAACAACACAATTCTAAGTAGTTCATGATCTTCTTCATATGCACAATCTGAAACAGCTGAACTCATAGCAGTTGGGAGTATTATGATTATTAGTGGAGGCCTGGGCATATGTGGGAGAGAGAGATTAGGGTTACTGGGTAATGTGTTACCGTTAGGTAAGATCAGGTGCCAGTATAACTTTTGCATAATATATTAAATAAAATAACAACACACTGTATTTTCAGGGCTGGACTGAGGAACTTTGGAAATTGTAAACATAAAGAAATTATAAAGTGTGAGAAAATGTATCTATCCCTGCTTAAACCTTATATAATGTGTGTGTGTACTGAACAGCATAATACATTATCCTGTTTATATCACATTTGTATGTTTTCATGTACTAGTTAAAAAGTAATCAGTATGTAGGATGCCCAAGCAAATGGACCATGAGCCTGAGGCCAGCTGGGACTACACAAGAAAACTCTGTCATCACTAGAAAAAAAAAACTCACTTAAAAACCAGGAAGTAAATTATAAACACATGCATCTTTTAAATACCAAATTTTGGTCTCATTGTTTTGTGTGAAATTTCTGAAATATAAGAACTAAAGATTTTAGAAAAATATATTCAAATTGTATGATATAATTATATACTGTTGCATTAGGAGCGGCGGGGCTGCGTCCCCGGCACCCGGCCGCCCGCATGGCTAGGTTATGCCCCGAAATAATTACACGGAAACTGTATTCTTTCAAACACTGCCTGGCCCGGCTAGTTCCAGCTTCTTATTGGCTAGCTCTTACATATTGTTCTAACCCATTTCTAATATTCTGTGTAGCCCACGAGCTGGCTTACCAGGGAGGATCTTAACCTGCGTCTGTCTGGAGCGGGAGAATCATGGCGACTCCTCCACCAAGCCTCCTTCTCCCAGCATTCTCCTCTGTTTTCTCCACCCACCTAAGGGTGGGCCTTATCAAGGGGCCTAGGCAGTTTCTTTATTAATAAGAAATCACTCCTACATCAATATACTTATGAATCTAGTACATAGTTACATATATACACTATATATTCACATATACTTTTAATCCAAATAGTTGTATATACACAATTATAACAAATAAAGTCTTTCTCACAATTTTTCAAATTCCAGCTTTTAACTTCTGTTTATGTATCAGGTACCCCATAGCATGCCACACGTGGTCTAAGCTCATACTATTTCTTCAAGGCTTCAGTGTCAGGTGAGCTCTTTCCTATTGGTTCAGAGCTGGAGATACAGGAGGTTTAGGTTACAAAGGTCTTCAGAGGAAGCACAAGACTTCTAGCTTTTCATTTTAACTGCTACATTGGTCATTTTGTTCATTGTATTTTCATACTGTAGTCAAAAGACAACATTAGCAAATATTAGAAATTCAAATGTAAGAAAGACAAGTACATTTAACAAATATATTTTATGTCAGTAGTATACAAAAGACCATCAAACAACTATGACTCATTCTAGGTGATGAGTGGAAATATTCAATGTTGAAAAGTACTAAATGAATAACAAAAGTGGGTTGAGATTACCAATTTCACAGATGAAATCATCATTGAACATTTGAAATACCAATTAGGATCTAGACAGAAAACTAAAATGATTTAAATGTATTAAATGGAAGTTACTTCATACAGGAATTGACTGGAAAAATAGCAAGAAGCTCCTTGAGAATGAGCAGAGAGGTTATCGCCGATAGACAGGATGGCTAACCAGAATAGGTGTTGCCAGTTACAGACTCATGTTGGTCTCATGACATCCCAGAGGTGCCATCAGATGCAGTTGTGGCCGTGGAGGAAAGTTACAACCACATGAAGGAGGGGAGGGAGAGTGGCATGATTTACCCCTTGTGTAGCCCGTCACGCACTGGTTCAAGCTGCTCGTTTAAGATGCCATCTGGAATGGCAAGGATTCTAGAAGATGTAACTACATAAAATGCAAGAAACCCACAGAAGAACAAATACAGATCTCAAGGAATAAGATCCAGATACATCTTTGACATTCATAAACCCACCCATCAAAATGTTACAGGATGGTTTTAGATGAATTGTTTAATCACTCTGAAACTGCTTCCTTATTTAGACCATAAAACAATCACATGCTATTTCTGAGCACATGATGTTTTTAAATGTTTTTTAAAATAATTAATTTTTTTAAAAAAAACTGTCTTTCCTCATTTTAAATACCAATCAGAGTTCTCACTCTCTCCACTCCTCCCACTCCCTCCACCTTCCCCCTGTCCCACCCCACATCCATGAGCACGGGATGTTTGAGGAAAGCATATGATGTGGTATAAAATGCCATCTATATGGTAAGTTCAAATATAAATACAAATGTTTGCTACATTCTATGCTCTAAAGGTATAGCACTTCTTGCTCTACTATTGCTAAACTTGTTTATATATAAATCAATATTTATAAATGATAAGCATTTTTGTATATTTATATTTTTAAGCAAACATAAAGCTAAGTAATATTGATGAAATATTCTCACTGACTTCCAACAAACATAGGTCTAACATAGGGTTGGATCTCAACTTTTACATAAGCCAGGTCTTCCTGAGTATCCTCAGTCATGAAGCTCACCACATTGTTATCAAGTGAAAGACTAGTTTTTTTCAGACCATTCTCTCTCAATCTGTTTTTCATGTGTGAATATATAAATTGTAAGTATAAAACCTCATCTTCCCCCAAATAAGCCCTTTACCTATTAGTCATACTCTAGTCTTCCCTCACTCTATCCCCTGAATCACAGGCAGCCACAAATCCAGGTCCTATCTCTGTGGAATTCCTTATCTATATATTATATATGTATACGGAATCCATGAATAGGTCATATTTCCTGAGGGGTCCCTTTCATTTAACATAACATTTTCCAGGTTCAAGCACATTGTGGCATGATCGGTCTATCAATCCTTAGTATCACTCAGTACGGTTTTGTCACATGCATATATCCAGTTTTATTTATCCATTCCCTAGTTCGTGAACATCTGTGCTCTTCTCAGGGTTGGACCTGAGGAATAATGCCAATGCCACTGTGTCCCTTAAGTCATGTGTCTTAGGACATGCATTTTCACTTCTTTGGGGATGTACTTATATGACTAGAACTGATAGACCATATGGCTAGTTCTGCGTTTTGAAGAATTGCCAAATTACTTTCCAGAGCTGCAGAAGTATTTTAACCTTCTGCCAGATTTGTGCTCTTGCTATACTTTATCTCTGTTGCTAGTATTTGCCTGTAATTGTCCTAGAGCCTCTCATTTTGATGATGTACTATTTTAACCTCTAGTAAGTCATTTTCCAGTCTATTAATTTTAACCTCCAATAAGAGGATATTTTTATTTATATCCTTATGAATTATTGAATGTAAGTTTGTAATGCTTATATATAGTGATACCAGCATAATTCTGGCTACAAAACTCACTGGTGAATTTACATATTCTGAAAAACATGTATGATTTGTTGTTACTCTCTGTCTCTGGTAGCTTTTGTTTACATTTTTCTTTAAAAGGTTTGTTTATTTTTATTTTATGTGTCTGAGTGTTTGCCTGTATGTGTGTTTGTGTACCACCTTTGTGCTTGATGTCTGTGAAGGTGAGAAAGGGTATCAGAAACTGGAGTTACAAATGGTTGTAAGTCACCACAGGGATGCTGGGAACCAAACATGGGTTCTCTGAAAGAGCAGTATGCTCTCTTAACCTCTGTCTCCAATCCCTGTTTTCATTTTCTTCATTGTGTTCACTGACACCAAAAAGTTTCAATTTTGATCATTTTTTTTCTTTTTTATTGAAAAAAAAATTCCTGCTTCCTCCCAGTCTCCCATTTCCCTCCCCTCCTCCTGCCCCCCTCCCCCTCCCCCACTCCTCTCCCCCTCCCTCTCCAGTCCGAAGCGCAGTCAGGGTTCCCTGCCCTGTGGAAAGTCCAGGGTCTTCTCCCCTCCATCCAGGTCTAGGAAGGTGAACA
>NW_026067912.1:16325291-16326920 GCF_014885135.2 Alexandromys fortis | reverse complement strand
TTTTCTTCATTGTGTTCACTGACACCAAAAAGTTTCAATTTTGATCATTTTTTTTCTTTTTTATTGAAAAAAAAATTCCTGCTTCCTCCCAGTCTCCCATTTCCCTCCCCTCCTCCTGCCCCCCTCCCCCTCCCCCACTCCTCTCCCCCTCCCTCTCCAGTCCGAAGAGCAGTCAGGGTTCCCTGCCCTGTGGAAAGTCCAGGGTCTTCTCCTCTCCATCCAGATCTAGGAAGGTGAACATCCAAACTGGCTAGGCTCCCACAAAGCCAGAACATGAAGTAGGAACAAACCCCCATGCCATTGTCCTTGGCTTCTCATCAGTCCTCATTGTCCGCCATGTTCAGAGAGTCCGGTTTTATCCCATGCTTTTTCAGTCACAGTCCAGCTGGCCTTGGTGAGCTCCCAATAGATCAGCCCCACTGTCTCAGTGGATGGGTGCACCTCTCGTGGTCCTGACTTCCATGCTCATGTTCTCCCTCGTTCTGCTCCTCATTGGGACTTTGGGAGCTTAGTCCGGTGCTCCAGTGTGGGTCTCTGTCTCTATCTCCATCAATCGCTAGATGAAGGTTCTATGGTGATATGCAAGATATTTATCAGTATGGCTATAGGATAGGGTCATTTCAGGTTCCCTATCCTCACCTGCCCAAGGAACTAACTGGGGACATTGCCCTGGTCACCTGGGAGCCACTCTAGGTTCATGTCTGTTACCAACCCTAAGGTGGTTCCCTTAATTAAGTTATGTGATTCCCTGCTCCTCTATCCAAACCTGTTTTATCCCCAATCATCCCGCTTCCCCAAGTTCCCCCATCCTCCCCTTCTCACTTTTCTCTCCCCATCTCCCCTTACCCCCATCCCACCCCACCCCCAAGTTCCCAATTTTTTGCTCAGCAATCTTGTCTATTTCCCATAGCAGGGATAATAACTATATGTTTTTCTTTGGGTTCACCTTCTTTAGGATCACAAATTATAGACTCAGTGACCTATATTTATGGCTAGAAACCAATTATGAGTGAGTACATCCCATGATCCTCTTTTTGGATCTGGGTTACCTCACTCAGGATAGTGTTTTCTATTTCCATCCATTTGCATGCAAAATTCGAGAAATTGTTTTTTATGGCAGAGTAGTACTCTAATGTACTAATGTCCACACTTTCTTCATCCATTCTTCCATTGAAGGACATCTAGGTTGTTTCCAGGTTCTGGCTATTACAAATAATGCTGCTATAAACATAGTTGAACAAATGCTTTTGTCATATGATAGGGCATCTCTTGGGTATATTCCCAAGAGTGGTATTGTTGAGTCCTGGGATAGGTTGATCCCAAATTTCCTGAGAAACTGCCACATTGATTTCCAAAGTGGTTGCACAAGTTTGCATTCCCACCAGCAATGGATGAGGGTACCCATTTCTCCACAACCTCTCCAGCAAAGGCTATCATTGGTGTTTTTGATTTTAGCCATTCTGACAGGTGTAAGATGATATCTCAAAGTTGTTTTGATTTGCATTTCCCTGATCGCTAAGGAGGTTGATCATGACCTTAAGTATCTTTTGGCCATTTGAACTTCTTCTGTTAAAAATTCTCTGTTCAGTTCAGTGCCCCATTTTTTAATTGGGTTAATTAGCATTTTAA
>NW_026067912.1:16315245-16324371 GCF_014885135.2 Alexandromys fortis | reverse complement strand
ACCAATGGAATCGTATAGAAGATCCAGATTTTAACCCACAAACCTATGAACACCTCATTTTCGATAAAGGAGCTAAAAGTATACAATGGAATAAAGAAAGCATCTTCAACAAATGGTGCTGGCACAACTGGATGTCAACCTGTAGAAGAATGAAAATAGAGCCATATCTATCACCATGCACAAAACTCAAATCCAAATGGATCAAATACCTCAATATCAATCTGAACACACTGAACCTGATAGATGAGAAAGTGGGAAGTACCCTACAACAGATGGGCACAGGAGATCGCTTCCTAATTTTGATCATTTTAAAATAATTTTTTTCTTTTTTTCTTATGTGGGTGTCAGATACAAGATGATTTTACTTTAAGGTCAAGGATAAGTATGTGTGTTTTCTTTTGCTGATGTTATTGTTTTAACTTTGACTTAATGTTTGTATTAGGAACATGGAGACTCTCATGGTCCTCTTGCATGTTAACATCTTTCTATCCTGTCAGCATTGCTTAAAATTACTAGTATTTCTTGCATTGGAATATGTCTATACCCTAGTTTAAATATGATTACTCAACTGCAAAGGCTTCTATCTGGGTGCTTAGTCTGGTGTTGTTAATGTTTTGCCTGTCCTATGTCAGGACCAGTCTGGATTTCCATAGCTCTGCAGTAAGTTTTCAGATTGTGATGTGAGATTTTTAGAAACTTTGTTCTTTTTAAAGATATTATTTTAAATTTCCATATGAATTTTCATATTACCATGTAAATATTCATATTATAAGGTCTTGCTATGTAGCCCAGTCAAACCCATAAATTTTGTATAGATTGGGCTGGCCTCAAATTCAAGATACTCCCATGCATTGGGATTACAGGTAAGTACCAATCATATTCAGCAGATGCCCTCTGCAAAGAAGACATCTGGCTTTGTACAGACATTGTATTGATTCTCAAGATCAATTTAGAGCATTTTCTAATTTTTTTTTCTGTTGCTTTGATAGAATACACCAACCAAAGTTCATTTAGGTGAAAGTTCATGTCAGCTTGCAAATCCAGTCTACCACTGCAAGGGAATTATAGCTACAGTAGCTTGAAGCAGGTAGTCACACCACATCAAGAGTCAAGAACAGAAATAAGTGCAAGCATGCTTAGTGCTCAGCCAGCATTCTGTGCTCTTATACTGTCTAGAGCCAAGCCCATAAGGTGGGCAATTCAGGGTATACCTTCCAGTATCAATTAAAGAAATATAAACAATCAATATACATACCCACAAGACAGCCTTTTCTAGACTATTTGTCACATAGACTCATTTCCCAGGAGATTTATAGATGCATCAAGTTAAAATAAAACGCTCCACCACATGCTTTGTTGCCATTTTGTGTTATTGCCTTCTGAACCATAAACTAAACCTGTTTATCTATATTTTAATGCTTTCCACTCAACCATAGGTCAATTATTTTTAAAATACACATTATATACTTCCTTTAGAGCTTTATTCCTATGTGTTTGTAGTTTTTGTTGCTATTATAAATAAAACTACCTTTGTAGTTTAATTTCAGACTACTCTTTTCTAGTACATATTTTATTTTTATTTTAAGGATAGCTTTTATTTGCTCAGAGTAACCCAAGTTATTGATCAGAACAATGAAAATCTCCACAATTATTGCAATAAATATTTTAATAATCAACATATGAAACCTGATTTTTATCAGAAGGTAGTTCTGATTATTTCATATTACTAAGTCAAAACCCAAGACACAGAACTTACATTCACACAAACACACATACCATCCAGTGTAATATATATAATATGTAATATATATATATAATAGTTACCTATTTTTATCTTTTGAATATCTCATTACCAATCAGGAGGCATTAGGATCATTGTGAGTATGAAGTTATCTATGGCTACACAGTAAAATTCAGAATATCTTGAACAATAAACATGAAACATCTCAGGCAACAACAATAATAATATTAGAACCCCTAAAACAGATATTTTTGAGGGCACTTCCCATTTGCTTCTTTGATGGGGTCAACT
Organism: Alexandromys fortis; assembly: GCF_014885135.2. NCBI lineage: Eukaryota > Metazoa > Chordata > Mammalia > Rodentia > Cricetidae > Alexandromys > Alexandromys fortis. Next base: position 16,322,339 of record NW_026067912.1, on the reverse strand, counting down.
GGTCTATCTCTGAATCTTTCCATCTTTTGGAGAATAGCAATGCTCCCTGCTGTCTCCGGCAATGACCCTTTTAATTCCTGGCCAAGTATCATTGCCAGCAGCTTTTCTTTGCTCTTCTGATTTGTTATCATCATATTTGCTGTCAGATAAAGATCTTATTTTTGTACCACCTTATTCTTTGCCAAGTTTATGAGAATTAAGAAATGTTTCAATTAACTCTTGGTGATCCAAATTTTCTTCATATTCCCAAGTAGAGTTGATTTCTGTAAGTCTCTTCTATCCCAAGAAATTATCTTTCTTTTAATCCACTTCCTTTCAGTTGGGTAACTGTTCTACTGCAAATTCTGTAGGTGTTGGTTGTTTGTCATTTTTTACCCCTTGATGCACACCTCCTTGCAAGTCAGTTTTATTGGAGGATTCTTTTTATTGAGGACTTAAACTATTAGGTACTACCTTTCCTGCTTTAAACCATGGGTATTCAATGTCTCTGAATTTACTAAATTAGGAGTTAATTTCCTTCACTAAGTTAATTCCTAAAGATAGTTTTGCATTCTTTGTGTATATGGTCTGTGTGTGTGTGGGGGGGTATGTGTATGTGTAGGCGCTGGAGGGTATAAGGTGACTTGGTCTAGTGTTCTTCACTTTTGGCTTTTGAGACAAGGTCTATCACTAAACCTGTAATCAAGCTGGTGGCTAGCAAGCCCCAGATATTCTCCTGTAGACCACATCAACATGTCGCAGCTAAGCTCCAATCACAGCTGGCTTTGTATGTAGGTTTTTGGAATTCTGATTCAGATATCCATACTTGACAAGTAAGTATGTTCATCGACAGAGTCAGCTCTCAATAGCCTGAGTTTTCATTCCCAAATGGACTTTACTCTTAGTTCCATTCCATTTCATTGGTAACACATAGAAATTCTGTGGATTTTACTTTTCTTGTATTGGGCAATTTTCCCAACTCTTTTTGTATCTCTGATCATGTTTACAATACATTTTTTAATATATGCCTTTAGTCAGGACTAGTTATAGAGATGTAAACAACTTTCACACTGATATTCTGTTATTTCTCCACCAGAGTTCATTTCTACATTAAAATTTTCATTCTGTTGACATTAATTATGATCATAACACTGAATTTGAAAATGTGGGTGGAAGTGATAGTCCTTTCAGGAAGAATCTAGATTTTTCCAACCAACCTACAGCACTTCACCTTTATAGTTGACAGGAGGTAATGAAGACGCAGGAAATGATTTGGGTATTCTGAGACAGATGACACACTAGGACACTAGAATGCAGACTACAGAGATCAGCTCATCCTTCTGAACTGAACTGTACCTGTCCACAGTTCATACATCGAGATCTTTGCCTTTAGTGTAATTGCATTTGGGGATGAGGCTTTAAGTAATTGATTAAGGTTGGGTGAGGGCTGTGGTTGGGCTCCAATTTGATAGCATTTGTCACCTTATGAGAAATAAAAAAGGAACTTATTCCATCACAAAGGTCACACTGAGTCATAGCTATCTGTGAGCCAAGAGACTTCTCATCAGGAATGGGTGAGGATGACCCTTGATCTTGGACTTCTGACATCCAGGAAGTTGAGTAAATACATTTCTAAGATCTGAACCACCCAGCTGATGTTGCTTATTATAGCTTCTGCAACCACAATTCTGTTTTTAACAGTGTTAATGTGCTATAGACTATGACACGAATGAGAAGCAAAGGTAAACTGTGTGAAGACCACAAGAATTGAGGTTGTTAAAGCATTCAGTCTGCTATGACTAATATGGCAAGATAAAAAATACGTGGGCAAGTATGCTCAGACACACTGTCCGTACTTCAGATTTAACATTTTAACAATGAAAATAGCCCAGTGAAACTCATGATTCATCACTGATACTGAGCATGCAGAATATTATCACTTAGTTTCCTTGATAAAGAAGTTAGTGATTATAATATCTTATGATACCGGGAAAAAGGATAAAAAAAAACAGTTGTTTTTTTAAATTTTTGCTTAGAATTTTTTTCTAGAAGAATGTCCTAACCATGTGAAAGTCTGAACCAGATTTAGCAATTTTTGGTACAGAAAGATGGAAATTATTTGTTTTCCAATAGTTGTCAAAACAAGGAAGTCATAATAAAGTATGAGCAGAAGGATATGATGCATTCTAGGCAGTGCCCTCGTGACTGGAACTGAGATGAAAGTGGAAGTGTTATGTTGGCTGAGGTATGGGACACATGCTATCCAACCATGCCCAATGGGCAACGTGATTTAAAACATGCTTGTAGATGTGAATTGGCAATTTTCTTCACCTTTCAAATAAGGTAATTTCCAGCAGTTTATTTATTTAATGGGTTTATAATTTGATTATATTTCTTCCTTTTCTTTCCTCCATCCACACCCTCCAATATAGGCCTTTCTGCTCTCCTTTGAGTTCATAGTCCCTTCGTTATTTCTTATTGCATATATATGTTGCATATATTTGCAATATTTGTAACAACAAATAATGTTGTTTTACATATTCCAATATGCAAAATTCCTATAGGGTATTTATGTTTATATTATATTTGTAAATAAATCTGATCAGTCTGAGTAATGCTACACACACACATGCATACACACACACTATATGTATCTATATCTATCTATCATCCCTATCTATCTATCTATCTATCTATCTATCTATCTATCTATCTATCTTTCTTTCTATCTATCTATCTATCTATCTATCTATCTATCTATCTATCTATCTATCATCTGTCTGTCTGTCTGTCTGTCTGTCTGTCTGTCTAAGTGTTTTCAGGGCTGATCATTTAGCACTGGAAAATAAATTGATGTGCTCTTTTCTATGTAATACTACATCTTCTACTCCCAAATTTTCAGTTACCTAGCCCTTTGTGTATGACAGACTCTTCTTGGAGTTTTCCAAGTCTACTTTGGCATGTTTACGGGTGTCATCTTGTTCAGTTCACATTTGGGAAGTCATATTGGTGAGACTTTGTGTGCAACTTTTGAAAGTTTTAGGAAGCATAATCTCACAATGAATTCGCAGATCTTCTGGCTCTTACAAGTAGTTTATTTTTAAGAGAGGGACCACGTGTGGTATATGTTTGAGCTATTGCACACCTATGGTTGTTTTCATGTGATGCTGTGAGAGAAAATCTTGATGAGTTTATTACATACTTACTTTGTGGTTGTATAAATCCATGTTTGGTGGGTGGAATACTAAGGAAGATAGCCATGTCTTAATCTTAGAAACTTTTAATATATTGATAAATTCAAAGAGAGTTTGAAGATATGATTAAATCCAGAACCTTGAGAAAGAGATATTATTCTGTCATATCTAAGTCAGGCCGGTGTTATGATAAATGTTATTTTTAATCTTTTTGTGGGATTTTGTTTTAATCAATAAAGGGAAGCATTTATAGAGCAGACCCTTATAAAAACAATAACCTCAAACTTTTTAATGATTGTCCCAAATTTAACATAGCATTAAGTATATGACTTAGAGAATACGAAGAGCATGGATTTGAACAGTCAGGGAAATGGGGAGGATTTTGGAGAAATTGAGGGAGGCAGTATATGTGATCTGAATATATTGTATAAATTTTTGAACTAAAAAACGAAAAAAAAGATAGGTGTTTTTATGAGGGAATGGAGATAAGGTCAGAATTGAGATGTGAAGTGATTATGGAAGCAAGTTGGGTGACTTTTCCAAGACCTAGTCCTTTGTGGCACTTTCAGATATAGAAGAGAACTGTTAGGTCACAAATTCTTCAGGAAGGACAATAGGCACACACCTGAATACTTGCCCTGTGGGAACTATTGAACATCCAGAAATGCTTGATATTATATTTATTTTAATTCATTTTAGCAACAGTAGCAAACACATGAGAACTTTACTGGTTTTTACATATAAAAATAAATACAAGGATGGTTGATTCTATTTCATGTCCTCTTATATTATGCTTTATCTTTGTCATATATCTTGTTTTCTTCCTAAAATTTTGTCTCAGGTTGATCCTCAGTATTAGTTGAAACTATTGTTCTACAATGTTGGCTATGCTTATTTGCAAAAAAAAACCTTTTATGATGTTTTAAAGGGTCAATGTTTGTATGTGTTTGTCTGTTTATTGTGTTTGTGTGTCCAAGTGAGTGTCAGGACACACAAACAAGTAGTGACTTGTACTCAGGCAGAAGGTCTTAGTTCCCTCAGAACTGGAGTAACAAACATTTGCAACATGCAAAGACTGGAATCTGAACTCAGATCAACATTATTGAGTGATAGACATTCATAAAAACTGATCTTTCTGCCCCACCCAGTTATGCCAATTTTAAAATTTCACAGTATTAGTGACATTGACTTGAAGTATATATCTAATATTAATGTTTACCTGACATTATTACACCTAATATTTAAGGCAATGATCATTTCTTAGAAGTATTTTAGAAAATGTGAAGATAAAATTCAATAATACTTGTAAAATGCTCAGGATATAAAAACATGAGATAATTTTACTCAAATTATTTACATTTGCAATTACAATGGATGATTGTACATGTTTCTCTTGTTTTATTTTTTAGAACTAGTGAGTCAAGGCTGAAATGAAACTTTGCATGTAGAGTATACAGCGTGGAGGACTATACATTAAGACATAACGTGCTAGAAGTTAAAGAAAACTATTTAAATGTATATATGTTTATATATAGATCTATATAACATTCACTAAATCTAAGTCCTTCATCAGATAGATTTATTATAGCATGGTAAATGTGATCCAGGGTTTTCAAAACTCTGATCTTGTGAGTTTACTTACTAATGTCAGCATGCAAAGCATCTGACATTTACTGGAATAAAAGCTGAGCATGTAACTTGTAATTTACTGTTATAATTGGAGAACCATGCCATGTTTCATCTCAGTTTTTATATTTAAACTTTTTTGGGTCTCTGAATCTTGCCAGATTTCTAGAGCTCTGTTATTTTAGCTAATTATGACTTAATATATTTGGCAAACTCTAATGTCTAACTCAGTATATCTGAGATTAGGTGACTCTCCTGTTGATTTTAATGGATGTTCCAAAGTTTTCTCTAAAACATATGGACAAATATTGAAGAATGATATCACAAGAGTAGTCTAGTAATCACCCCTTGAGAAGAATTTTGATTTAGACATGTTGTTTTTTTCATCTGGTATATATTACAAAATATAAAACTAGCATTGTGATTATGATCTATTGTGACTAAGGAGGTACTTATATAATAGAAATATTATAGTCTACATAATGAGCCTAAAAAAGTAAGTCCAATCCTTACATAGCTTTTTAAAAAAATACTTCTTGGATATTACCTCCTACAGAATTGTTCTTACGATAACCAAGATGAAGACAGAAGAAACAATTTCATGAGCATGAATTAATAATGCCTCTTTCACTTGGACTTATTGAGCAATGTACTTGATATGATATCTGTATTGGTTTCTTTTATGTTGCTGTGATATAATATCCTGAAAAATCAAGTTAAGAGATGAAATGTTTATTTGAGTTTACTGATTCAGAGGTGTGGAGTCCATCCTGGAGGAGAAGATATGGACACAGGTGTGAAAGGCATAGTGGGAGAATCAGGATGCTGGGTAATCACATGCCAACCATACAGAAAGCCAAAAGTGAGCAGCAAGTGAGGTTGGGCTATAAATCTCCAAACTCACCTCCAATAGCATACGCCTTACATTAAGGCTCCAACTCCTAAAGGTTATATAATCTTTCCAAGCAGCACCACCTAATGGGGATGTTCAGCATGTATGTTTAAACATGAGCCTGGGGGGACCATTTTTTATTCAACCCACAATACTGTCTATTATCTAATAACTACTGATAGCAAATAGCAGAAGTTAGCTTTAAACATTTTGAAGCCTGTAGTGATATTTCATTTGTATTTTAATAAGTAAAGCTTGCCTGAATATCAGAGAGTAAAATAGTCCTAATGGTATTTCTTAGAGACAAGGAAATGGTGACACACACCTTTAATCCCAGTAACCACACTAGTTTGCCACAGAAACCAGGAGATAGAGGTGCATACCATTAAACCCTACAGAGGAATGTAAGAGAGGAGGAAACAGCTCTCACACACAGTCTCATTCTGAGATTCCTGGAGGCATGATCTCCATTTCAGACTGAGGTAGAGGTAAGAGCCAGTGGCGGACTGTTTTGCTTTTCTGACCTTCAGATTGAACCACAATATCTGTCTCTAGGTTTTTGTTAATCGTGCTACAGGAGCTATTATTTTTTGCTAGTAAAGTCATAAATGGAATTTATAAAATTAACTCTTTTTAAGATGCATAATTTACAGTAGCCCAACATTTTATTATTTCTCAGCCTTCTGTCAATTGCACTATCTTATCCTCACAGTTACTTTCTGTAGAAGATGAGAAAGTTTTTAAAATTTCTATCATTATCTCCATCAATCGCTAGATGAAGGTTCTATGGTGATATGCAAGATATTCATCAGTATGGCTATAGGATAGGGTCATTTCAGGTTCCCTATCCTCAGCTGCCCAAGGAACTAACTGGGGACATTGCCCTGGGCACCTGGGAGCCACTCTAGGGTTCAAGTCTCTTACCCACCCTAAGGTGGTTCCCTTAATTAAGTTATGTGATTCCGAGCAAGGAGTTCCGGTCCAGGCACCAGGAGAGACATCTCTGGGGTGAGTGAGTTTCTGACCGCGGCAGCAGCCCGGGAGAGGGGACTCAGACACCCCTCCTACACTTCCTGGTCATCCTCAGGGGCTACTCTGCCCGATACTTCCTCTCTCTTCCTATCCCACCCAGCTTGCATCCACAACCCTCCCCGCCCCCTCCGTCTGACTCCCTTCCCTCTTTGACCACATAACATCTCCCAGCCCAGCCTGTTCGGGCTCTAGGACCGAATCCGAATCGGCAGGGCAAAGGGAGGGTGCTAGCTCCTTTGTCCCCACTAGCCTGCCTGCAGCAAGCTAGGTAGGTCCTTTGTTTACGAGACACCTAGCAGCAAGGAGTTCCGGTCCAGGCACCAGGAGAGACATCTCTGGGGTGAGTGAGTTTCTGACCGCGGCAGCAGCCC
>NW_026067912.1:16300484-16305519 GCF_014885135.2 Alexandromys fortis | reverse complement strand
TCTGGGTTACCTCACTCAGGATAGTGTTTTCTATTTCCATCCATTTGCATGCAAAATTCGAGAAGTCATTGTTTTTTACCTCTAAGTAGTACTCTAATATGTATATATTCCATACTTTCTTCATCAGAAGTTCCAACGAGGAGCAGAAGGAGGGAGAACATGAGCATGGAAGTCAGGACCACGAGAGGTGCACCCATCCACTGAGACAGTGGTGCTGATCTATTGGGAGCTCACCAAAGCCAGCTGGACTGTGACTGAAAAAGCATGGGATAAAACCGGACTCTCTGAACATGGCGGACAATGAGGGCTGATGAGAAGCCAAGGACAATGGCATGGGGTTTTGTTCCTACTTCATGTTCTGGCTTTGTGGGAGCCTAACCAGTTTGGATGTTCACCTTCCTAGACCTGGATAGAAGGGGGAGGACCTTGGACTTTCCACGGGACAGGGAACCCTGACTGCTCTTCGGACTGGAGAGGGAGGGGAAGAGGAGTGGGGGGACGGGGAGAGGGGCGAGAGGAGGGGGAGGGAAATGGGAGGCTAGGAGGAGGCAGGAATTTTTTTTTTTTCAAAAAAAAATCAAAAAAAATTCTATCATTAAAAGAGAAAATGCATGATTGAAGAGTTAAGGAAGTTAGTTGTAAATATTGGAATGCCCCAATAGTCTCAGCACTCTTGCAAAAGTCAACTATAGGAAGCTATAGACATATGCATGAAGTTTCGTTATCAGGCAGTGAAGGTTCTGTTATACCTCCATGTATACAGGACAATTCATATTGTAAGTCAGATGACAATTTGTCAAAATTATTTTCTTCTTTTACTCTTTTCTTGCTGGGTTTCTTATGTGGCAACCTATGGCTTCTAAAAGGAGCATTTTTTTTCCTGCTGATAGCTCCAATTAAACACTTAAATATGTATAATGTAGGTATATATGTATGTATCTCTATAGGAAATTTATAAAATAGTAAATTTCCACATGGCTTTTTCAACCACCCTTAATATTATTTATCCTGCCCTGCTCCATTTTCAACTCTACTATCCCATCTCTTTTTCTCTCTCACACTCCCTCCTCATTATTATTCAGTTCCTCCTCATGTAACCTGTATTCTACTACTCTTTATGGCATTTTACTGTCCTCCATATTCCTCCTCCTCACCCCTGACACTGTTTCCCAGATTCTAGAGGTGCTCCAAACTAGATACATGTATCTAAGGATTCAGTACTGTGATTCACATATGACTGGAAATATGTGTTGTCTTTCTGAGCCTGTGTTATTTCAATCTGTAGATGGTTTTCCAGTTCCAGCTACTTACTTCAAAATTTAATGGGTTCATTTTTCTTTACAAATAACAAAATTCCATTGTATACAGGTACCACATTTTCATTATCTATTCACCAGTTCATGAACATTTAGGCTGTTTCCAAATCCTAGCTATAATGAGTGTGTGTCTATGTGGTAGAGGAGAGTTGGAGTATAGCTAATGAATGTAATAGCTCAATCAAATTATAGATATATTTCTAGTTTTTTTTTTAAATTGAAGCATCTTCCTACTATTTATAGAATGTCTTGCAACGGTTTGCACACTCTACTGCAGTGTCTTAAGGTTCACCTGTACCCTTATTCTCACTGCTATTGGCTGCCTTTATCCTCTTAATCTCAACCATTCTGACTGGAGTAAGATGGAAACTCAAAACAGTCTTCATTTCCCCAGTGGCTAAGATTAATATACAATCTAAAAAATATGTCCTTACATGCTTAGCGTGTTTCCATTTCTTTCTTCCATCAAATTTTCCTTGAAAAAAGATTTCTCAGTCTGAACACAGTATATGTAGGCAGAAAATCCTCTTCTTTTTGCACTATTATCCGGGCATAAAACACACAAACAAAAGTAGATGGTATTATCTGATATTTGTAATTTTCCTTAGAGGTAGGTGTGTGTGTGTGTGTGTGTGTGTGTGTGTGTGTGTGTGTACAGTCATCTACTAGAGCAAGCATTCACTTGTGGCTCATGTTGCTGAAGAAAACTCACCTCCCTCTCTCTTCCAGTAGTCAGTAGTCTCACCTAGGGGTGGGGCTTCATGAGTATCTCCCACAGCCATGCTGGAATTTTTGAGTCTTGATATTGGACAGGTACTGTGCAGCTAGTGTTGTGATTTCATGTGTCCAACAGGCCTGCCATGTCCTCCACCACCTCTGTCTCCTTAAATTAAGTTTGCTCCTTTTCCAGAGAGATCTCTGAGGATTGAGAGGAAGCCATGTGATATAGATGTGCAAATTAAGGGATGACCATGCAACAGTCTCTTGTTTTCTGAGTGTTGACTTATTTCCTTTCTATGCATTATTAAATATCTCTAAAACATTAAGAATTAGTTTAATACTATGTACATTTAACAGAGTAATAGTGATAGATTCTCTTATAGAGCCTGTGACTGAATCAGCCACAGGTTTTTGGCTCAGTTAATTGCGACAGGCATGAGTTTTATCTTGTAGAGCAGGTCTATATTGTTAGAGTCTCCCATACCATGTGTGCCAATATTTCATATGTGGGTATATTTTGACAGTCCAGTTGTTATTGTAGCTCCCACGCTTGACGGCTAGGTAAGACGGTTGAATATTTTTCTTCCCCAGTAACATACATCATTTTCCAACACTATGGAATCTAGCCAGTAGAAAATTGGAGAAATTAATATTTACAGTCATTGAAAAGTGTGTGTTGAGTATAGTCACTTTATTTATTTATTTTTCTATTTCTGTTCTTACCCTCCTTTTTGTTTTAGCAATTACAGCTTGAGTTATTATGAAGCTTTCTTCTTAATATTAGCTTAATTGTCCATGCTCTATGGTTTATCCATGGACTTACCACCAAATTTCCAAGGGTAACCAAGATCAATGGCAGTAGCCCATGATTTTTGGAACTCAATTGGACCCCACTAATCAACAACTTATGAAAACTAACACATACCTGGCATTAGCAATTTCATTCAATTGTCTATACTGTCTGAGAGAGGCGTTGCTCTCCTGTTATATGGTAACTCCATTCAAACTTTCTTTATAAATATATTCATGCACATGTTTTAGTAAGCTTCTCAGTAGTGCCACGTACCACGCCCCCGTGTCTGTGCTCTGTGTGCTGGCACCCAGTTCGTGAGCTTTGGGCGAGGGGGCTGGAAGTTAAGATACACAGACACACACAGATAGAGAGACAGCGACACGGGTCATCCTTGAATTCCCCAAGAATGCCCCCTTTATTGTGTTCAGGGGCAGATTATATAGAGATAGCCATGCCCCAGCCAAACCCACCAGAAACCATTTTCCTGCCATCAGGAACTCCTCAAGGTCTACTGCTCAGAGCAGCTGTAGGCACTCAGATCAGGGGAAAACAAGAAATTCAGGATCTGGGGTCTCACTGCTCCCAACACAGTAGTAGGTTTGTATGCTGTTTTAAAAGATCTTCAGTGTTAGCTGTTTCTCTTCACACTCCCTCTTCTACCTTGTCCTGCCATTTCCATCCTATTTAATCTTCTTGCCCCATTATTTTCTCCTTTATAGCACCGCTGTTCTATACCCTCACCCCAAATCCTCCCATTGTTCTGTTCTAGTTTCCTGACACCAGTGGTCACTCCATTTTAAATATATATGGAGCTAGTATACACCCATGAGAGAGAACATGTAGTCTTGCTGTACTGCTTCTAGGCTATCTCACTCAGAATGATTGTGTATGCATGTGTTCATGTGTGCACACACGTCTATGTTTATATGCATTTTGCATATGGAGCCTAGAAGATGACTTCATGCGTCTTCCTTAACTAACTCCTACCTTCTTCAACTCCATTTTTGAGACAGAATCTCTCAGTGCACAAGGGACTGATGAATTAAACTAGATGGCCAGGCCAGCAATTCTTTGGGAACGTCTCATGTTTAGTTCCACAATTGTAATATACCTGGCCCTTTTTGTGTGAGTTCTGGGAATTGAACTAAAGTCCTAATGTTTGCACAGGAAACATTGCTGAGTGATTCATTTCTGCAGCCTCTGTCACCAGTTGCCCCAAAGTCAATGTCTTTTAAAAATAAGTTAGTTTTGTTCTTCATTCTTACACGCATACACCTTCCAAAACTACTTTTGAAAATTTTAAAAATTGTACTAAAAAAACACCACAAAGGACTCTTCCCTACATAGAAGCTTTAATTTGTGTTTTAAATCAGATAGTAAGTGAAAATGGCACAATTTAGTTACTTTCTTTTCCTTTCATTCCCTGGATTCTGGAAGAAACAGCTTATAATTATGCTGATTTTAATGTTTAGTTGCTAACGTCCACATATTTTTCCATTTTATTTCTCAAATGCCATGTTCTTATACTTTTTAATTGTTCATATTTGAAGCAGGAGAAAACTGTCTAGCCTGAACAATTTCTGCAATGTCACACATGTGGTTTAAGAAAAATATTTACTCCTTAGGTTGTGAAAGTCATTTGTAGTTTCCAATTAGGCTGCTCCAGGCCATTAACAGATAATGATGCACAAACACACACTGTGTACTTTCCAAACACTTGAACTACTTCAGTTTTTCATTAGTCAAACGCCAGTGTGCATCCTATCTGCCAACTCCACATCTCTGGAAATAGCTGTGTTAGGCCAACTTCACCTCACAAAACTTTAACAAGGAAATAGCAGAACTTGGCTGTTCAAATACTTCAGCACTTTGTGATGTCTTTTGTGGTGACTTCGTGCTTCAGAAATTCTTCTTGAAGATGGGATGTGGTCAGAGGCAATTAAACTTCCAAACATTTAACAAATTTTAGTATTATTACTAAATTTGTAATTTGGAAAATTGTAAGTTTGAAATTTATATATTACTATTGTGATGTGGGAGTGTCATATATCAATCTGTTGATTTCATTGGTTAAGCAATAAAGAAACTCCTTGGCCCTGATAGGTTAAAACATAGGTGGGAGGAGTAAACAGAATAGGATGCTGGGAGGAAGAGGAAGTGAGCTCAGACTCGACAGCTCTGCTCTCTGGAGCAGAGACGCCATGCT
>NW_026067912.1:16275712-16299140 GCF_014885135.2 Alexandromys fortis | reverse complement strand
AAAAAAAAAAAAAAAAAAAAAAAAAAAAAAAAAAAAAAAAAAAAAAAAAGAAAAAAGACAGTTGGTAGAATTCTAGCTTTAAAGTTCAACTATCAGATATAGATAGTTATAATCAACAGAGTTTTATTGTTCTTATTGCAGACAAAACACTCTGCTTATGATCCCATTTCATCTTTGGAGGCACAAAATAGTGTTAATGCTGGCTGTTTTAATTAGCTTTGATTTTCAACTTGACACAGGCTACATTTGAGAAGAACTTCCTAGATCAGATGTCCTATGAATGTGTCTGTTGGAATTGTTTTGGTTATTAATTGGTGCAGCAGGATCCATTCCACTGTGGGCTGTACTGTCCCGAAACAGGTGGTTCTGAGCTATGTGAAATAGATAGCTACATATGAGCCTACAATCTGCCAGAGAATGAACCAGCAAACATTTTTCCCTCCAAATTCCTGCCTTGACTTCCCTCAGAGATGGATGGAAATCTGTTAGTGTTAGTTAAAAAACCCTTTCCTTCCCCCAGTAACATTTGGTCAGAGCATTCTATCACAGAGACAGTAAGGAAACTGGAATGCCAGCTTTCTCAAACAACTGTTGGTTCCATTTGGCTCAGAAGATAAGTGGAAAATTTAGAAAAGGCTTTCCTAAGCCTTAAGAAAGAACACCAGAGATGCTTGAATTATCTCTGACATTCCAAGAGTGACCTCAAAGGCCATTTCCAGTTTCGAAACAGCCTGTCACTGAGTCAGTAGGTAGGAAAGAGGTCTGAAGAACACTCAGAAGCCCAAGTACTCATGTTTGGCAGACAAAGTAAAAATAAAATTACAGTGCATTAAATTAGTGAGATGCTGAATTGTGTTTGCTATTGCTACAGTCTTGTTTTCTTCTTTCTAATAATCTAAATATTTTATTGGAGCAAAATTCAATGTGGTAGTACTTAAAATGTTTAATCTTTTAAAAATAATATTTGAAAATTGAATGTATTTATAAAACAAAATATCATCATATTTGCCCCCTTATATCTGCCCCTGATTCCCTCTAGATATCTGTTACATGCTCCTTCCCAATGTCATGTCACCTTCTTGTTTAAATAACCTACAAAGTACAATTTGCACTGACTGTTTGTGCATGGGTATAGGGTCATTCACTGGAGCAGCGGCAATTTACCAGTGGCCATCTCCCTCCCAAGAAGGAGTCTTCTAACTGCAGCTGTTCATTGCCAGTGTTTCCTCTGCTAAAGGTTTGTCCTGATAATTGTCTTCTCTATCTCTGCTGGGATTTGGTTTGCTTGCTCTTTTGCAGGTAACCACAGTGGCCATGAGTTCATAAACAGAGTAGCTATGTGTGTTCTGAAGACAGTATTGCACGGTATCCTTCCACGTCCTCTGCTTATTTACATTCTTTCTGCCTCTTCTTCTGCTATGTTTCCTGAGCCTTAGTGGTGGGTGGGCATAGGTTTGATGAAGGAATGACATAGATGTGCCATTTAAGGATGAGTCACTTATTCTTAGTAACATTTTCTTGTCACTTTGACTACTTATGAGTCTCTCACTTGACTGATATCCAGTGCAGAAAGAGGCTTCTCTGATTAAGATTGTGAGCTGCCCATGTATATTGATATAATCACAAATATTTGGAGTGCAATTTGACAACATGACCATTTAGCAAGATTACAGTACATTCTACCCTAGAGACAATAACATTCCTCTCACATGCTTTTTGATCTGGTTTATAGCATGAAACCTGACTTCCTTCTCATTGGGCAATCCACAGATTCAATCTAAAAGAAGATGGTTTCTTTGTAACTATTTCATGTTACTATTAAATCTGCTGGGACTTCTTGCCGGGAACCTATAGTTTTCAGAGTTCAGCACTGTGAAAAGTCAGATATCAGAAATTGGAATGAGGATCATTACTGTTTTATGACATGAAGACATTTAGCAATTCTCAGACCTTTAGTTACTTAGAAGCATAAAATAGTCTGAGAAGAGAACAGTTCTAATAAAAGCCTGGCTGTGAGGTAATGGGTATTAATAACACTTGATATCTAATTTAAGAAAAAATGTAAGGTTGAAAATATTTATGAGCATAATAAGAAGAAATTTTATCCTTTGCAGAATTATATTTCAAACACTGAAGGGTGGAATTGCAAAGACTTTGATAATAAATCATGTAATTCTCATGTATTGGATAAATGTGGAATAAAATAAAAACTACAGCTAAATATAAATGTATACAAAAATTCACAGTTGCATAAGGACCCTGGATAAATATAATTTGAGGATGTTGTTCTTCTAATGTTTTACAGAAAATATTCTGGTAAGCACTGGCATAGTAATGTGAACAAGGAAATTTATTGCTGTTGATATTTAAATTAGGGAAAGAATTGTTGGTATGATTTCTGATATGAGTTAAGACTGATATATAGATTAGAGCCTATGGAGATTTTGGCTTTTATGGATTAGCACGTTTTTTTCTGTTTGTTGTTAAAAGGAGAGTCAATTGATGTTATTAGGAAACAGAGGCCGCTCAAAAAAATACAATATGTGAACAGGAGAGTCCATGAATGGTAGGTTCAAAAGAAAGAATAGCATCTTGGAACTAATAATTTAGGAAAGCATACATGAAAGAGAATTCCCCCTAAAGTAGGGAAATAAACAACCAAGGATCTCATTAATCAAAAATCACTTTCAAATTGCCTATGTAGTGAGATTTGAGAATTTCACTCCACAGAAAATTTGTTTTTCTCCTAACTTAGTCATTTCTGACTAGGTTTGCTTTGTGTATGATTACCAGTGCCAGATGGTGATAAAGACAATCTTCCATTTTAGTTAGGAATAAATGCTCATAAATATTTTCAACCTTACATTTTTTCTTAAATTAGATATCAAGCGTTATATCCTAACTAAATGTGGAGGGGGCAATCCAAGCCCAGTATAGAGCATTGCATCTTCTTGATGATTCAGGTTTTGCTGTCACGCAATGATGACAAAAGATAGATTGAAAACAGGCTCATTTATATTGATTGGAACAGCAACCGATTGGAGAGGCAATGTTTTCAGCACATTATTTATCTTAATCTGGCCAGGAAAATGCAGTGGGAAGTGACGTAGGTAAGTTCCTTGCCAATATGTTAATACATATCACATGATCTAGCTCTTCACTAGATTGAGGCACCCTGAGTCCCATGTTAGGACTAGAAACTCAGTACACTCCCGATATTATTAGCATTTGCTATTCATTAGACAGAGGTTAGAGGCATACAGATATGCTCACAAATACCTACACACTTTGTCATAGTTTATTACAGGATGGAAATGTTCAATGTAGGAAATATTCCAACAGTCATTTCTAAAACAACAGCCACAGGGAAAGTTTTCCTCTGTGAACTTTGAGTAACACCTTGCAATTTTTCTGGTATTTGGTGGCATAGCGGTCACAGGCTCAAAGCATCAAGCAGAAAGTAATACAGGAGCTACAGAAAGGCATGATGTCTGGGCAGTAATGGGATTTTATGTATGGAACTGTTGAAATATGAGCGGCGGGGCTGCGTCCCCAACACCCCGGCCGCTTGGCTAGCTCACGCCCGAAATAACAACACACAAACTGTATTCATTTAAAGAACTGCTTGGCCCATGAACTCTAGCCCTTACAGACTAATTCTCGCACCTGGTCTAGCCCATTTCTAATGATGTGTGTAAGCACCCCAAGGTGCGCTTACCGGAAAGATTCTAGCCTAAGTCCATCGTGGGTTGCAGCTGCCTGGGAGAGCTGAGCATGGCGTCTCTGCTCCAGCAGAGCTGTCCGGTCTCTCCGGAAGCAGAGCAGAGTCTGACCTCACTTCCTCTTCCGCCCAGAATTCTATTCTGTTTACTCCTCCCATCTATGTTCCAAGCTGAGGCCAAGCAGTTGGTTTATTATAACTTAACCAATGAAATCAACAGATTGATATATGACACTCCCACATCACTTCCCCTTTTTCTGTTTAAACAAAAAAAAAAAGGCTTTAACTTAACATAGCAAAATTACATATAACAAAACAGTTATCAAGTAAAAATTACAATAATCTATATCATAACTAAGAAAAACTATAACTATAGCTAACTATTCTTAACTCCATCAAACAGTCCAGAAAGATACAATATTACCTAAACAAATAAGAAATAAGCAAACTCTCAAACTCTAGAAATGACAGAGACATCTCACTGCCTGGACAGTCACCCAAAGTTCCTCTGTACCGTTGGGGCATCCATCTTCAGCCTAGAGGCCCATAGTTTCCAGCAGACATTTCCACAAAGCAGGAACTTTCAAAGGCAGTCACTATCTGCTTGTCCTGAAGAATGTCTTGCAGACTCTTTCATGAATCAGGAACCCCGAAAGATCATCTCACCTTTAGGCAAGTTCAGCAGTCCTCTCTCTGCGGGTTCTCTGTGTCCAGTTTATGCAATAGTCCAGGCAAGAGCAGTTTCTTGCCCAAATGGCTATCAAACTCCATAAGGATCCTCTTCGATGCCCATCTTCCTCTTGAAGTAGATTGGTGCTGCCAGGAGCAGAGTGTCTCATTGTCATGAAAAGTCCTAAGTTATTAAAACATTTAAAATGCCATATTCTATAATCTTTGAAAAATATGAAGAATGCCTATCTAAAATATATCTATGCACATCTAGAAAATCTTAACTAACATGACTACAAACTTAACTATTATTAATGATTATTCATTAACAACCTATATACATTACAAAATTAACCTTAAATTTAAATCACTAAAGCAAAATCCATATCAATGTAAATTATTCATACCTATATCATCTCCCCCTTTAAATGTAAAAGAACATTTATAAACAATATTTGGGAACATGGGCGCAGTTTTTTCTCTCCAAACTGCTTCCTGCTGAATGGGGGCGTCGTTAATTAGGTCTTTCATGGTATAACCTGTGTGCTAGTTTCATCTCAGTTGGCAGTTGAGCGAAGCAATTTTCTGAAGGTATTCACAGCAACCGTTCAGGAGGGCGTGGTCCATCATACCATATCGGAATAGAAGAAATGAACAGGGTCTCATCCTCTGTGAAAACAAAATAAGAAACTCCTTTCCAAAGTATCATGTCCTTAGATCCAAATTTCAAAGTCAAGGCATCAAAATCTCTACGATGGATTAGTTCAGCAGCATTTATAAACAAATATCTTTTAGCATCTGTTGCTCCTTCCTCAGCATTCAAACAATTCAAAGAGAGCATAATAGTATACAGTATCAAGATTCTCTGTGTATTTTCCATCTTTGTACGCTTTATTTTAACCTCTATTTCGTTTATTTTTACTTTTATTTTATATTCTCTGTATCTCTTTGACCTGGAATAACTCTGTAGACCAGGCTCTCCTTGAACTCTCAGAGATCCGCCTGTCTCTGCCTCCCAGGCATTGGGATTAAAGGTGTTTGCTACCACACCTTGAACTCACAGAGATCTGTTTGTCTCTGCCTTCTAGGCACTGGGATTAAAGGCGTGTGCTACCACACCTTGAAGTCACAGAGGTCAATCTCCCTCTGCCTCCCAAGTGTTGGGATTAAAGGCGTGTACTACCACACACAACTTCTCTTTTTCTTACTTTTTTTTTAAAAACTTTTAACTTTTAGCTTGCATATATTTTTAACACACTGTAAATCATTTAAACATTTTCTTTATCTTTGAATCTCTTTACTGTATATCTCTCTTTTTCTGACCACACGAGCCTTTAAATTACTGAGCAATATGAGTAGGATTAAAGCCGTGGCTTTGCCAGCTAGATCCAGTCCATTCCTTAGCTTTCCAGCCTCATGGCTGAGGTACCGGTTGTAGCCATGTTTACTGCCACAACTCTATGGCATTTCAAGGTCCCTGCCAGCAAGCGAGCTTCAGCAGCCTGTGCTTGCAAACCACACGAACCGCCTGCGTAAAAGAGTCAGAGTTTGCCGTGGCAGGACAGCCCAGAAAGCCGGCATTTTTAAACGGCACAGCTTTTTTCCTGCTACAGCTGAAAATCGAAAAGCATGCGTTCAGCTTTTCGTCAACACCATTTAAGTGTTTTGTGGCAGGACCTCTTAATGAGCTGCAGGGTTTTGCAGCTGAAGCTGAGTCAGGAAGCCTCTCTTAGATGAGAGTGCTTGCTTGCCTCTAGCAAGCAGAGTAGACCCAAGAAATTTCTGCTACCAAGAAAACATGCTTCACTCCATTCTTTCCCAAGCTTTCTCAGGCTTTTTGTGGATTCAGTTAGCCACACGTCTGGGCGCCATCTGTTGAAATAGGAGCGGCGGCGCTGCGTCCCCAACACCCCGGCCGCTTGACTAGCTTATGCCCGAAATAACAACACACAAACTGTATTCATTTAAAGAACTGCTTGACCCATACTCTAGCCCTTATAGGCTAATTCTCGCACCTGGACTAGCCCATTTCTAATGATGTGTGTAAGCACCCCAAGGTGCGCTTACCGGGAAGATTCTAGCCTACGTCCATCGTGGGTCTCAGCTTCATGCGTCTGCCTCAGAGCGCAGAGCTATCGCATCTACCCGGGAGAGCTGAGCATGGCGTCTCTGCTCCAGCAGAGCTGTCGGGTCTCTCCGGGAGCAGAGCAGAGTCTGACCTCACTTCCTCTTCCGCCCAGAATTCTATTCTGTTTACTCCTCCCATCTATGTTCCAAGCTGAGGCCAAGCAGTTGGTTTATTATAACTTAACCAATGAAATCAACAGATTGATATATGACACTCCCACATCATGGAACAGAAATAAATCACAAAGAACGTATTTTTAAGTGGTTCAAATGCTTCCTTACACAGTGAAAGATTTAGTTCCGACACAAGGTAGGTCAGGACCCCAGGAGATTTATTGGGCAAACTATTGTATGGTTTTCTGTGTTATTGAAAGAGAGTGGTTTTAAGAAGGCAGTCTATGAGGCCACCAGCTTAAATACAGTAGCAGTTCATATGATGCTGGTGATTATTGGGGGCCCTGATTCAGTTGACTTCAGCTGCAAGACTCAGCCATACCATGGAAGGAGAGAACCACCTTCCCAGAGATGTCTGCTGGTGACCAGATGAAGGCCATCTAGAGTTCTAGTCTCTGCTACTGGTGGAAGTGGGAAGGTCTCCTGTTCCATATTCAGAACCTTACACCTTGTGGTCATTTAGGGAAATAGCTTATGGGGCTGTCATTCGGCTGTAACCTATATAGGAAATACTGCCATGCAATATTCTTGTGCTTTTTCCTCTCCATTCAACAATGTACAGTCTCTGATGGCTTCTTTCTCTGCCATCATTTCTATCTTTTACCTCCCTTAGCAATTAGTTCTTTAAATGTAGCAGGTAATGGTTCTTTAAAAATAGAATGAGAAAATATAAGACTAATATTGAAATAGGTTTCCTTTTCATTTTTTTGCAGATAAAAGAAAATTACTGTGTGTTTTTCAAAATTAAGGATATCAAACTCTTACAAAATCACATTTTGTCGGCGAACCATAGATGGATGAGAAACATACGAATTGAGTTTCCATCAAAACACACACATTAAAAAAACCCATATTAAATTTGTTTGGGAAAATTCTTTCTATATTTTGCCAATTTCAAATATTTGAAAATAATTTGAGTGCTTTTTAACATTCAGAAATCATAGAATTTTTCTTTTATGAATTAAGCAAAGGGCGAAAAAAGATTTTCTACAGAAATAGCTATCAAGCAAAAAATTCTGTCCTTCTTATAGCCCCATGAATTAACTAAAATTTAGTTACCTGAATGAAAAGTACATCATGTTCTAAAAACCAACGGAGCCCTGAAAACCTTAGGAAACCATTATCATCCAAAGGTATGTTGCTCATTTTTTAGTATAAAAGAGGCCATTCATTCTTTCATATTTTTAAAAAAGTATCTTTCTTATTTTCAGTTTGAGAGTAAAGTGTACTGACTAATATTGGTTTGGTTGCACACGGTAATTAATTTTGACATTAGCCACTGTTAAATAGATTTCTCATGGGACTTAAAGTACAGACGAGCATAGTGAAGGGTGTTCTAGGGGACAGTGTGAGGAATGCCGCTTCACCAGGCTCAAAGACCGAAGAAAAGCACGTCCATTCTTTATAAGGCTTAGCACTGGAGCGACATCGTTTGGTTAAGCATTATCTAGTCAATGACATAGTTTCCCTCCTTCCGTTTTTGAGCATAAAGTTGACATACGGAGACTGTGTTGCTTAATGCTAATCAGCAATTTTCTTAGAACTGGAAGATTGGTACAATACAGTTCTAAATAGGCCTGTGGGGTGTGTCTGGAGATGACTGGTGTGTGAAAAAGTAACTGAAGAATGCCAGCTAAAAATGGGCCATACCGCAACTTAGTGAGTTGTACATTGAATGGAATAAATGAGAAAAAAGGAAGCTATTATCATAGGAGTGTTCTCTCTGCTTCCCGGCTGCCATGATGTTGGCAGCTTTCATGCAGCGTTCTATTCCTCCATGTCCCTTCGTTTCCATAGGATTAATGTAAGTGGAACCAGTTGAACCTGGACCAAACAAGCAAACAAACAAGAAGAATAATGTAAAAATAAAATAAAAATTTAGAAAATGTACGCAAAACTAGATTGTTTTCCATTAAATTATTTTTTGTAGAAATATAAAATTTAAAGTAATATATTATGCTAGACTGTGTAGCAATTCCTTCTAAGGAAAGAGAACAATTATGCCCAAATTTTTATCACTCTTTCCTCTAACCTTGCATATTTATATTTGTATAGGATTTATCCTCGATATTACCTAAAGTAATAAAAAAAATTTCTAAGCAGTTATTGAAGTGCTCGATTCCAAGCAATGCTAAGTGTGCTGTTGCCTCAAATCCATTTGAAATTTGTCGCTTTTCCTTGTAAGCACTTTTTTAGTTCCACCCCTCACTTTTGAATTAGGTATTTCCTCTCCCCTCAATCCTCATTTGTTTCAGTCTCAGTCCGTACACAACCAAGATGATTTCTGACCATTATTCAAGTCTGTTTACATTCTGGGCAATCATTGTTGACACTTGTGTGATTTTTTGCATATGAGTATATAAACACAATCACACACACACACATACACACACACACACACCTAAGCAAGGACAAAGTGTGAGTGCCAACCTCCCTTGATCAAACATCCCTTTTCAGCTCATCCATCAACAGCTGTCAGCCAGTCTCCCTGTCCTTTATGTATTTTAGCCAGATTCTAACATCAATTGACCTTGCATTCCATTTGTAAAAAAAAAAAAAATGTTACTCCAGAGGACTGAGTGGTTCTTTTGAATTTTTCTCACTAGGCTTTGGGTAAGGGAAAGATGAGATTATCTTTTCTGTGTTCCTCTCTTTAATCATCTTAAGAATGGGATTTCTTCTCTCAAATTCAAACTCTTTTGGATAAAAAATGTGGGTGAAATTATCATCCAGCATGACTTTTTTATTGTATTGAAAATTCTTCAACATTTAGAAAGCTCTTTAAAACTATTTATTTATTCAGTATGTGTGACTATGTGTGTGTGCACATGTGTGTGTGTACGGACATGCTCACATGCACACGTCTGGAGGTCTGAAAAAAAATCACAGGAGTTGGTTCTCTCTTTCTACTATAAAAGTTCCACAGTTTGAACTTAGGCAGCCAGGTTTGACAAAGTGTACCTTTACAAAATGTCTATCTTCTGGCCTGAAAATTCTAGGTTCTTGATAGTTCAACAAGATATTCAGTAGATATTCAGTATCATTTTATTTCAATATATTTTTTCTTAGCCAAAATCTCTGAAAATCTGCTCAGAGTGGGGATTTTTAAGTTAGATCCTAGATGTGTCATACTGTTATGGTACATGACCTCCTTCTGACTGATTAGCCTACCTCATCTCAGGGTAAGTACAGGGCTCAAGGGATTCTTGAGAAAAAAATAGCTTGATCAGGGGTTATAGTTCATATAACTATTTTTGTCTTATAGAATATTATAATATTCTCTCTCTATAATAATTTATTATAGAATAATAATAACAACAAGCACAACAATTATAGTAGTAATTAGTTTTAAAGCGAGTTCATTGAACCTGCTTATAATGATGACAAAGATTTGGGTTAAAACCCAATGTTTTCCTAAATGTAACCATAATAGCACAGACACTGAGAGAAAAAATATTAATAAATGGGACCACCTGAAACTGAAAAGATTCTGTAAAACAAAGGACAAGACAAAACAGCAGCCTGCAGAATGGGAAAAGAACTTACCACCCCACATCAGACAGAGGACTTATCACCAAAATCTATAAAGAACTCAAGTAATTGGTTATCAAAAGAACAAATAATCCAATAAAAAATGAAATACAGACCTAAACAGAGAACTCTCAAGAGAGGAATATAAAGTGGCTGAAAGACACTTAAAGAAATGGTGTAGGAGTTCCTTCTATTTGTGTGTTGCTTTCATTGGTTAATCAATAAAGAAACTGCCTTGGCCTAGTTGATAGGGCGGGACTTAGGTAGGCAGAGAAAACAGAACTGAATGCTGGGACAAAGAAGGGCAGAGTCAAGAGAAGCCATGGGTCCTCTTACTGAGACAGATGCCAGTTAGAATCTCCAGTAAGCCACTGACACATGGTGATACACAGATTAATAGAAATTGGTTAAATCAGGATGTGAGAGCCAACAAGAGACTAGAGCAAACAGGCCAAGCAGTGTTTTAATTAGTACAATTTCTATGTGATTACTTCAGGGCCAAGATAGCTGGGCGGCTGGGACAAACAAGGGCCCCTCTCTACAACAAGAAAATGCTCAGCATCCTTAGTCATCAGAGAAATGCAAATAAAAACAACTCTGAGATTCCATTTTACACCTGTAAGAATGGCCAAAATCAAAAACATCGATGACAACTTATGCTTGAGAGGTTGTGGGGTAAAGGGAACACTCATACATTATGGTGGGAGTGCAAACTCGTACAGCCCCTTTGGATAACAGTATGATGATTTCTCAGAAAAATTAGGAAAATATTTTCCTCAAGACCCAGAAATACCACTTTGGGGTATATATCCAAAGGATGCTCAATTGTACCACAAAGACATGTACTCAACGATGTTCATAGCAGCATTATTTGTCATACCCAGAACCTGGAAACAACCTAAATGCCCCTCAACTGAAGAATGGATAAAGAAAATGTGGTACATTTACACAATGGAGTACTACACAGCAGAAAAAAAATGATGACATCTTGAAATTTGCAGGCAAATGGATGGGTCTAGAAAACATCATATCAAGTGAGGTAACCTAGACCCAGAAAGACAAATATATGCATTCACCCATAAGTTGTTTTTTGACATGAATCAAAAAAAAAACAGGCTACAAATCACAATTCCATAGTAAATAGATAACAATGAGGACTCCAAGAGAGTCATGCATGGATCTAATGTACATGAGAAGTAGGAAAATACCACATCTCCTGAGTAAGGTAGGTGCATGTGGACCATGGGAAAGAGTTGAAGGCAAGGGGAGATAGAGGAGAACAGTCTAAAATATTGAGACTTGCTTGGTGTTGAATGTTAATATGTGTTGGTTCTTATTAGCTATGTGGTTCTAAACCCTTAACCTTTCTTATCAGTCACAATGAATTGAGTTTAATTTTGTCCTTAACATTTTCCCAGAAAATGCTTGTTTCACAACTGAAAGAAAGACGTGACAAGTTACTCATGATGTAAAGGACAGCACCATCTTTCACTTATTTTCCCTGAAATAGAGACAGAAGGTCATTAGCTGATATTTCATAAACATACACTTGTGTTCAGAATGCTCAGCATTAAGATAGACACTGCTTATCCAGAAGAAGGTCCTGTTTATACTTTTGCTCACAGTCAATTCTGCTTCAATTATGTTTAAATATGGACCAGAAACAATGTAACATGAATAGAAACAATTGAGAAATGTATAAGGTATAATTGGAATATATGTGAAATATCTTATTTTTAAATTTAATAGTGATATATTCCATGGCTTTAGTTTTGGGGATTGTTTTTCTAAATGATTCCATTGCAAAAAGAGCTCCCACCAGAACTGATAAGAATTATTTGGTAGCAGAAATTGTGCTCTTATACTTCTTACTGATGTGCATCTTCCTTTCAGATGTGCCTGTTGTCCACATACGCAAAACAGCTCCAGCAAAGAACTATGCCAGGAATTTGGGAACCAAATAAAACATCTAGTCCTTGGTACTTTTAACAACTCACTAAAGCAAGTTGTGACAATGATTGCAGGCTCCCCTTTGCATCTATATTACTCTTCACCTTCATCAGTCAAGAGAACACTACAGGACCATGATCACCATCTCATAATTAACATTGTTGACATAGTCTGGGATGGTGATTTATCACATTTTTAATCTCCAAATGCTTGGTGTTATGAATTGCAAGTTTAGCTGTTTTGTAACTCTAAGTTTTGAGAACATTTTAATCATGATAGCATGTAAACAAATCACATGTAGTAAAGATACCAAAGGTAGGACTCCACTCTTATGGAGACTGTGATTAAAATTAGAAGATTAGTCCATCTGTGAAACATTTAATAAATTATTTGAAGGTGGCATATATTATGAACAAAAATATTAACTTCATGTTCTATGTTCTAGGGTGTTTTGGGGGGTAAAATAGCTAACATTCCACAGGTTAAATTTCTCCTTTGTAAAATTGAGACTATAGTTACTCTTCTCTTTGTGATGCTACAACATCACATGCTATGACATGGCAGAAAGCTGTCAATCAAAAGGTGCTATAGAAATTATTAGAAGGCCAAAGAAAGCAATGGTTTTATGTAGAGTTGAACTGCATGAACGACAATAACAACCTGCTGGGCCAAACGTATCTATTTGTACAATAGTGGTGTGGCTACTATGGTGAAAGTGATTCTTTGTGATTGGATTTGCAGTCTGTTCCCAGGAGAGAATTATATGTCTGGTACAGTAATGCAGAGTTAAAGGCTTATCACTGGGGAGACCATTAACTCTAGGGTATAACCTGCTCCAGATATTTCGCTCAATTGTGGCTTCAAATAGGTCATTGTCCAATATCTGGGATAGTGATCTTTTGGGTTCTGAGGGGTTTAGATATCCTAACCTCTCCTGCTCTGGCATACTCAGTATACCCAGAGTGAACTCCTGAATACACATACTCTTCTTACTTTAAGAAGACCTACAGAAGATCAATCCAGTCAGAACGCAAGCTTAAGTGAAGCAAATGAGCTCCAGGTCTCAATTAGTACTGAGAAGCTGATGTTATTGGCATCAGGAGTTTTGGCAGTTGACACTTGCCCAGGAAAGGAAGAATCAGCCTTTTTTGAGAATATGAGCTGGTAGACTTCCCATGCTTTCATGGATGGTGTCACATCCATTCACATGCAGGCAATCTAACTGAATTTATGTTATTAAAAATAACCAGACTTGTGAAGCTGATAGAATATGGAGAGAATTGGAAGAGGGGCTAAAGAAGGAATAAAGTGATTATATTTAATGTTATATACTTAGGGAAAATTTATGAAGACATTTTAAAATGAAAATGTAAGCTAATCTCAGAATTCATAATGCCCTTTCTTTCTTTCTTTCTTTCTTTCTTTCTTTCTTTCTTTCTTTCTTTCTTTCTTTCTTTCTTTCTCCCTTTCTACCTTTCTTCCTTTGTTTCTTTTTTCTTACTTTTTTATTTGTTTGTATTTATTCTAAAAAACAAAAATAAATTTTGTTTTAGTTAGGGTAAAATAGGATTAGAGTTATGGGAAAGTGGTCTTTTACCCTGAAAAGATTTGTTGCTTGTATTACTTTAATAAAATGTTGATTGGCCAGTAGCCAGGCAAGAAGTATAGGTGGGGTTACTAGGCAGGAAGTATAGGCAGGGCAACTAGAACCAGAGAATTCTGGGAAGAGGAGAGGCTGAGTCTGCAGTCATTACCCAGATACAGAGGAAGCAAGATGAGAATGCCTCACAGACAAAAGGTACCAAGCCACATGGTTAACACAGACAAAAATTAATATGTAAGAGTTAATTAATAAGAAGCCTGAGCTAATAAGCCAACCAGTTTATAATTACTGTAGACATTTGTGTATTTCTTTGGGACTGAATGGTTGTGGGACCAGGTGGGACAGAAACCTCCATCAACAGAATTACTTCATAGGTCTTTATTATTCTATCATTATGTAACTCTTTAAATGATACCCTACTGTTTTCTTGTTTGTTGTTCATTTCTCAAAACATAGTAGCCGAGCTGTCCTGGAACTCACTCTGTTGACCAAGCTGGCCTCAGACTCACAGAGTCCATCTGCTCCTGCCTCTGGAGTGTTGGGATTAAAGTCCTGTGACAGCACCATTTGACCATTTATTTTATTTCTGATACCCTACGCTTTAAGGAAACTAAAAAGATGTGATTGGCTCATTAAGTTATAAGAGAGTGGGGAATGGAGAATATATAAAAAAATACTCTTAATGAAAAGTACCTTAATGAATTTCAATGAATAGTGAAAGATTTTGAGTCTGGAAGGAATGTACTCTTTATGTTAAATTCAGTGTTGTTATGGTTTTATTCATGATAATTAGTGTTAGAACATAGGCCAGATCTGTGTGTCTTTGTTACTCTCAATTTATTATAGGAGAGTTAAAGTAGTTTACTAACAAATGTTTGATAAAATTTCTGGACATGTGGTTGCAGTTTAGCTTTACCATTTGGTATTCACGGTGCATAAAAGCAAAAATTTCTGTAAAAAGTATTGAACTTTTCTATATATTATTCTCCACCTAGACATACTTTAGAAAATTGGGAATAAAATTTAGTGTACAATATTTTAAAGGGTGTTGTTTTACTTATTTATTATCCCAACACTTTATAAACCTAAGAAATTCAATATCCAAATTTTAATACTCTGGTCAGAATGGTTAGAAATTAACACTGGTAAAAACCATATTTCCAATCTAATGGTGATGTATGGATTTTCCTGGAAGGATATTAACAAATGTATATCCACACTACATAAGGAACCAATGACAAATCAATAAAGGGATTCTACTACAGCCCAGGGCTGTGAATGAGTGGGGTTATTTGAGGGTTCTTTATAAAACCACCGAAGAGAAGTTATTTAGAGGAGTCTGAGTGACTCGAAGGCAGATGAGTCAATTAAGAACCCACCTAAGCCTGAGTGATGAATCTTGAAAGTTATATTCTAGAGCCCCCTGTAGAACCTGAAATCAGTTTGACTCATCCGGGAATCTCTTCTCCCTAGTAGTTTTTATTTCTAAAGAGGTGCTGCAGGAAACTTGAAAGGTTCAGTGACTTTTTGAACTTTTTATGTTTTGATTCTTTCTGATGTTATCCTTCTTTTTTTTCCGAAGGGAACATTTCAGTTCTGAGAAAAGTACTTATGACAGATGGTTGAGGAGAACTTCTAGTAAGGTGATTAGGCCACACAGATTGAAGTTTTGTGAATGGGACCAAAATCCTTGCAGAAGAAAGCTTAGAAAACACTCTT
Source organism: Alexandromys fortis (assembly GCF_014885135.2). NCBI lineage: Eukaryota > Metazoa > Chordata > Mammalia > Rodentia > Cricetidae > Alexandromys > Alexandromys fortis. Next base: position 16,283,646 of record NW_026067912.1, on the reverse strand, counting down.
GATTTCTCCGTGGTGAAGATGAAGTCAGATGAAACTGCCCGTGAATCTGGAAGTGAGCTGTGTTTAGACACTGAATCCTTTGGCATTTGATTTTGGATTCTCATCTTCCATAACAGTGATAACTAAGTTTCTTTTCTCTCAAAGCTACCTAGTCAGTGGTATTCTCTTACATTTTCCCAAGAAGACTAAGAAATACAACCCCGAGTTTCCATTGCTTCTAACTTCTAAAGTATTCTGTCATATTAAAGGTCTGGCTTGTATTTAAATTAGTATTCCTAAGAAAAGTAATTTGATATTGTTTTCTAAATGATTCTAAAATCCTTGACCCATGGTATTGATTTCATTGGACATTCTTAAATGAGTTCTTATTGGGGTGGATTTATCTAAAAATACTCTAAGATATGAATTAAAATATTTCTCTTGTCCATGATAGTAATCAAGGAAAAACATGAGATATTTTCAATCCATGATTTTAAAAGATACTGGAATAACTATCTTCTTTATTGAAAGCAATAAGTCTATTTTGCAACTGAAACATTCAGATAAAACCACTTTTCTTTATTTAGAAAATAATTTTTCCAATTTTTCATTCTCCTAAACATGGGAGAGATTCTAGAAACTGATAAAAAAACATCCAAGAGTAAAATCAGAGTAATGCTTGGAATGATGCTGCGGTTCCAAACTGATATGTGTATCAGTTATCTATATTCGTGCAATGTCTTTAAATGTGAGTCATAGAATCATTGGGAAATAAAAATGGTTAAAATAGAACTAATAAGTTGAATGAATCTAAGTCATCTACTATAATTCACTACATTAATAAAACCAAAAAGAGTCAGTATTACTGTATTAATATATTTGGGACCAGAAAGATAGCTTTGTCAATAGTGAGCTTGCTGTATGTGTTAGTTAGGGTTTCTATTTCTGTGAAGAGACACCATGACCACAGCAACACTTATAAAGTAAAACAATTTGGGTTTGTTTAAAAGTTCAGAGTTTCAGTCCATTATCTTTATGGCAGCATGCAGGCAGTCATGGTTCTGGAGAAGGAGCTAAGAGTTGTACATGTTGAACTACAGACAACAGAAAGTGAACTGTAACCACTGAGTACAGCTTGAGCATAGGAGACCACAAAACTCACCTCCACAGTGACACACTTCCTCCAACAAGGACAAACCTATTCCAATAAGACCATATTTCCTAATAGTGACATTCCCTAAGGGAGCCATTTTCTTTCAAATCAACACACTATATGCATAAGGACCTTAATTTTCTTCCCAAAACCTCTATAAAAGAAAAAGGCATGATGATACATCCCTCTAATTTCAGGACTTGGGAAATAGAGACAGGAAGATCCTTGGGGCTAGGTAGCCAGCAGCTTTATCTGTGCTTTTCAGGTCAAAACAGTATGATGGCTTCCTGGGGAAGGAATCTTGAGGTTGGCTTTTAGCTACTAGGTGTACATGTAACAATACAAATAAATATTGTGCATATGCATACACACATACATGTACAGGCACAGTGCACACACTAATTTATACAGCTTTGCTGGTGAGTTTTTTATTGCCCCCAGTGGCAACTAAGAAGATGATGGATAATTGTGTCAGTTCCTGTTTACAATCTGACTCTTATAAAAATTTTATGACAATTCACATATCAGGCCAAAAAATATTTCTGTTGAACAAATCATTCTGTTTTGGAGTAACACCAAAGAACAGTTAATTAAAATGGTGATAAAATTGGCCCAAACACCTAACCTCAAGAATCTTACTGTTTATACATTTTCTGTCTAAATTAAATTCTCCCGTTAGTTTACCTGTCTTTAATTCAGTTGACTAATTATTTCTCAATATTACTTACAGCCTTGTGATTTTGCTGTAAGAACATGGTGTGTGCTCACAACACAAATTTACACAATGACTCTCTTGGTCACATTTTCTGATCTAAAAAAACAGAGATTGCAAGGCATGAGCTTTCCATGCAGGAAACATGATTTGTATCTGAAAATATTTTTCAGTTTCTGATTAGGTCCAGCAAAGCTGCTAAGTAGGGTTTGAAGAGCAACTAAAGAGTAGCATTTACCAGTGAGTTCATGTACAAATTTACCACTGTACAAAAAATGTGAGTTCATGGAAGCCACTATACGCTCAGGAATCTCACCAGGCTTTCTTTAGTTAAATAACCCATCTCTGCTAATACCTATTGACTGTGAGAATTTCATGAATGAACTTAACTGCCAGAATATTCTATAGATTATTTGGTATATCTTAATTAGTGACTGATGATTAAGTGGTTTCATTTAAAGGCTGTGATTTATCAATGTCAGTTACTCAGTTTAACCATATACAAGAAATCATATAATTTTGCTTTCTCCTCATCTCCTAATGGAAACTAATATCAAATCCTATATCAAAATTTGAGTTGAAGAGTAAAAAAAAGAAAGGCAAGCAAACAAAAAAAATTAACCCTGGAAGTAAATTTCTGATGAATAGAGTGTTATAGGAAAAGTATAGGTAGAGGTGGATATTAGCTCCTCTGCTGTTTCAGTTCTTTGCTGTGTGTGTATGTGTGCACAAATAATCCATGTGTTTGTGTGTTTGCATGCATGTGTTTGTGTGTGTACATGATGTATGTGTGCATATTGTTTTGTGTGTGTATTTGCACATGTGTATTTTTTGTGTGAATGCATGAATGTGTGTTTCTGCATGTGGGTGTGTATGTGTGTATGCATGTAGGCATGTACGTATATGGTAGGTGTGCAATCACTGCTCAATCATTACTCTCTACCATGCTTGGAGACAGGGTCTATTTTTTGTTTATTTGATTGTATGTTAGGCTAGTGGCCTCTGAGCTACTTCTGAAGTTCTACTATCTCCACCTCCCAGGTACTCATGGTAGGAGACTTGGAATTATACTGTTTGGATTTTTATATGAATTCTGAAGATTCAAACTCAGTATCTTGAACAAGCTGTGAATCTCTGAAATCACCGCCATCCACTGAAAAGAGACACTTTTCTGCTTAAGAATAGTATTTGTCTGTGGTTACAAACGTGCAAATTTATGATGTGGGATTCCCTTCTGTATACTGTGAATATATTTATTACCATTGATTAAAGAAGCTGTTTTGATCTGTGGCAGGGCAGAATAGAGGTAGGTGGGAAAACTAAATTGAATACTGGGAAAACAAAGATGGAGTTAGGGAGGTTCCATGTAGCCACTAAAGGAGATAGACACCCCTGAACCTTGCCGGTAAACCACAAGCTTGTGGTAACATATAAAATAATGGAAATTGGCTAATTTAAGATATAACAGTTAGCTAATAATATGCTTAAGTGATTGGCCAAGAAGTCTTGCAATTAATATAGTTTCTGTGCGATTATTTTGGGTTTGGGAGTCCGGGAAATGAACAAACATACAGTCTTCTTCATCTACAGATTTAGACTTCACTTTAGTGTCATGAAAATTTGACTAAACAACAGAAATGAGGTACATCTTAAGGTCTTTGACTTCCTCAGTGAAGGGGATTTGAGTAAGTTTAAAGTACCAAGCAAAGTTGATATAAATATTTAGTTAGAATTAATTAGAGTGTGTGTCATACATGATGGTACATACCTTTAATCTCAGCACTCTGGGAGAAGAGGCAAGATGATCCCTGAGTTTGAGGCCACCCTGGTCTACAGAATGCATTCCAGATCAACTAGGACTACACAGAGAAACTTGCTCCAAAAAGCAAACAAAACAAAACAAAATTAAAGTTAAGTGGACTTATTAATTTTAAAAAGGCTCAACCTTATGTAGAAATAATTAACAATATCTGCATTTCTTTGACTTATTTGAGAGCTAAATAAAATCTGTAAAAGATTAAGATATATATTGGATTTGTTTTAATTAAACTCAAATTTTATTAGTTTTTAAAATTGTTTGGAAATTTCATGCTTGCAGATGATGTGCTTTGATCAAACCCACACCCCTTCCCTCCTTTCTCATTCATCTCCTAAGCATGAGCATTCTTTCCTCATGGCTTCACATGATTCCAAGTTTAAAGAGTTTTCTCTAAGTGTTGCCTCTATGGGCATGGGTGTTAGGCCATCTCCTGAAGCATGCGCAGCCTCCCAGGAGCCACATTGATTAGGGAAACTTACTCATGTTCCCCTGCTGCTATTTATCGCTGATATACCTCAGATAAATGGGTGACTTCATGAGCCCTCCCTTGTCTATGCCAAGGTTTTATATGACTTGAATTTTTGCAGTCTTGCCCTGCAATCACAGCCACTGTAATTTTATTTGTGCAACATCCCTGTCAAGCTCAGCAAATACTGTTTTGCTGTGGGACAATGATCTTGTACCCTGTAAAGATTTATCAGTTGTAATTTAATAAAACTCTGATTGGCCAGTAGCCAGGCAGAAAGTGTAGGCTAGATGACCAGGCAGGAAGCAGAGAAGGGTCAATGAGAACAGGAGAATTCTGGGAAGAGGAAAGAGTCAGTTTGCAACACTGTTTCTTTGCCAATGCCCACTACTTCGGTCTCTTAAAATCTTTCTTGCCCCTCCCGACTGTGGTTTTTGAGCTTTATGGTTCAGAAATGTGGTACAGATGTCCTGCTTAGAGCTGAGCACTTCACAGCCTGCTGTTCTATGAACATTAATTGGTTTTGGAAATCTGTATTAATTGCCACCCACTATACAAGGAAATTTCTCTAATTAGGGTAGAGAGACACATTAATTTATGGGTATAAAGAAATTAACTTAGGGGTAGTTCAATACTATATCTATTTAACAAAATAATAGTATTTTTACTATTATTGGTAAAAATAATATAATAATACAATATTGGTTTCTCCCCTATATTATATGATGTAGGCTATCAAAAGGTTTTGTCCCAGATAACAGTATCAGGCATAAGTTCCATCAGAAAGTATTCATTATACTCATGACGTTTATGCTACTATTGCACCATGGAACATATTTTGCAGCAAACAGGGAATATAGTTCAGTTAAACAATTTATTACTTTTCTCTCCTTGTAGTGTAAAAATAACTTTGCAGCTGTAAGAAATTTAGAAATAGGAATGGGTTATCTAAAATTATCTTAATATGGAAATATCCTTAATGTTTTATTCTAATATATGCTAATTGAAAATGATTTGAGTAACACAAATTCCATAATTTACTCCCTTTCTTTTACTGATAAACTCTAGTATAAACTAGAAATAAAATCTCAGATTTGTGTATATAAATAATCATAGTTCACTGATATAAACACACATTCACAGTATGTTAAGATTTTTCATTTTAGGAATAAAACTATCCTTGCTATTGTAATGTCCATAAGATCATATTTCATTAGTGTACCGTAATTTGTTTTGCCCATTATTACTGCATTTTTCCCCATTTGTCAAAAAATTCTTAAAAGCTCATTAAGTTCTCATAAATGACATCACTTTACAAATGCAAATGTGTCATTCATGGTTTCACACTGTTCTCTAGGAAAATTGGTCTAGTCTATAGTCAACATATTTTGACAGCTTGAAAATTTACATTTCTATCTTGATCTTACACTTTAAGACCTTTATTTTAATTAATAGTTAATTTTGTGTGTTTATATATACATATAACTTATAAACATTTTCAAAACTGTTTTGAATTTTAGATTTTATCTTTTTATAAATTGGAATATGAACACATTTTAATAGACATTCAAAAAGCTAATACTTTCAAGTATCCACCATGGCTCATAATTAAAACTTTGTCTTATGCTCAAATATAATACTTTCTTTATGGCTTCTGGCCCTGATATATTTAAAGAAATATTTTTGCTAACTAAACTCTACAAATAAATTTAGTATTTAATCTATTAAAAAATGTTTATTGATCTTAGATGAACCAAGAATTTTTTGTTTTATTTGAATGAAGTGGCTTTTAAGAGCAATGGAGGGGTATTAATTACATTTATTTTGTCATTTTAATAATCTTTGTCAATCCCTTGAAGAAATATATTATGCTTTTCATTATAATTTTTATTGCATCTTCTTATTAGAAGAGACTGAATTTTACAAATATTCTATATCTAGAAATAAAAACAACTATATGTACTAAGAAATGATATTTTTGGCTTGTGCACTTCTAGGTTTATGTCTATGCCTTTGGGTTTATTATAAGTAAAATTGGAAATCAAGTTACTTCTTCTTTGACCCCTTGTTTACCCTCTCAGTTCACGTTTGTTTGCAGATTCTTCTTCTCACTAGAGCAGGAGGCTATCTATCTTGCCGGGTGGTTGCCACCCTATAACAAGCTGCTTTTCTCTCCAGTTCTGAATATATGGTCTCTGTTTCCTTTTGCAGCCTTTTATGTCCATTGCTTTAGGCTTATGAATAATCTACTTAAACTCATTAGGAGTTTTTCAGATACTCTGTGTCATCACCAGCTAAGTCACCAGTAGCAGAGTTGGTAAGTTCTCCTTAAGGAAGGTGCTTCTGAGGCAATCAAAGCATATTCCAACATATCATGAAGCATTCTTTCAGATTCTATTCCTGTCCACCCCAACACACGTGAATACTTTTGAGGTATTTTTTAGATCAGTTTCTCATGTTTAGATATTAATATCTATTAGCTTCCTTCATTTTGCCATAACAAATGATCACATACTCACTTAGTGGATTGAAAAGCAACACAAAAATCTACTATTCTTAACTCAACAACACCCTTTTCTTTCCAGTATCCTTCAAAGAGGAGGAGAATACTCAAAGTAATTTCTCAGAATTCACACTCTTCACAGACTAGACAACCCTGACTGCCCCTCTGTGGTGTTACTATTTATCCCCATAATATATGTCAAGCTATCTTAAGAAAACATTTAGCTTTCTGCAGACAGGAAATTCTGGCAATCCTAATGTGTCTCCTATTGTTTTTACATGGGAGGAACTTTGACTCCCTTTGTGAGTGATAATATACAATGTGACATGTAAGCGGATATTTAATCAAGGGAGGTTTTCATTTGGAGTGATACTTTTTTTTACTTCTTTTTTCATTGATTTTTATTGAGCTCTACGTTTTTCTCTGCTCCCCTCCCTGTCCCTCCCCTCCCCTTAAACCCTCTCCCAAGGTCCCCATGTTCCCAATTTACTCAGGAGATCTTGTCTTTTTCTACTTCCCATGTAGATCAGATCTATGTATGTCTCTCTTAGGGCCCTCATTGTTGTCTAGGTTCTCTGGGATTGTGATTTGTGGGCTGGTTTTCTTTGCTTTATGTATAAAACCACTTATGAGTGAATACATGTGATAATTATTTTTCTGTGTCTGGGTTACCTCATTCAAAATGATGTTTTCTAGCTCCATCCATTTTCCTACAAAATTCAAGATGTCATGATACTTTCAGAAAACCAACATATTCTCATTTAGATACTTCTGCTTGCTATGTATGGTAACCTTCTTAATTACGTGTAAATATGGTACTATTATTACCTGTATGGTATGTATAGTATTGTGATCACAGACATTTTACCATAATGAAAGATCATAATTCATTCAATGGCTTCTTATTAAAAGTCTTTATATTTTTGAAGTGGTTTTTATTTTATTTTTTTCATGCAATAGCCAACTTTATTCAGAGCACCTGACAGTTTATACTCTGAAGGTTCAGAACTGTCAGATGGGTAAAAGTCCCATGAGTTCAAGATGTGTACAATCGCAAGAACAAGCCACATGTGGCAAAAACATATTTTTCCATAGAGGCATATAAACATGAATTGAGTAAGATCAGCCGAGCAAGCTGAGGTAAACTCATTCCTGTCCACTACACCTGAGAGGAGCCGGTAGACACATTCCAGGAAGAATTCAGTGTTTTGAAGAAACTGAGGTCACAAGACTCTTGTTTTTTTTTTTTTTTTTTTTTTTTTTTTCTTTTTTCTGGGTTATTTCAAGGCTGTATCTGTGCGA
>NW_026067912.1:16267030-16272521 GCF_014885135.2 Alexandromys fortis | reverse complement strand
ATATATAGAGAGAGAGAGAGAGAGAGAGAGTAGGCAGAGTCAAGGAGATACCATGTAGCCGCCAGAGGGGAAAGATCGGAGCTGCAAGCTGGAACCTTGCTCGTAGGCCATGAGCCTCATGGTAAAATAATGGAAATGGGTTAATACTAGATGTAAGAGCTAGCTAGCAGTATACTTAAGTGGTTGGCCAAGTAGTAATTTAATTAATTACAATAATGGCAGTTATTGATGCTTGAGTATTTTGATTAAACTTACAAGTCTGGATAAGTACCTCGGTCTTGTTTTGAATCCATTCCCCACTAAAGAACTACATCTTTAGTGCTTTAAATTATCTGAAAATTCCTGCTTTTACAGCTGTTTATCCTGGTGTAGCTATCTCACAGGTATGCCACAGCCAACGTATATTTTCATGAATGAGTAAGGAATGATTTTAGTGTTTGTGATTGCAGTCAGCATCAGTAAGTGTTGGTCTCAAAGTGTTAAATGGAAAATGACAGAAAATAATCTATCAATTGCAATATGTGCATCCTTTTGAGTAAATCGAAGAAGTACTGTACTACTTTGATCCTTTATATTGGGAACATGAATCATTTCACAGTCTAGTGTATATATTTCACACTGTGTATTTTAACTGCCTGTCCATCACTTCAGAGCCTTCTTGGCTTCAGGCAAACCACAATGGTATTGAAATGCTGTGTTCAAGTAGTCCTTATTTTATTTAACAATGATTCATAAACAAGAATAGTGATACTGAAAGTGCAGCTAACGAGCAGGCAGGCATGATGTATTACATTTAAAAAAAATATAAAATGGCTTTTCATGGTGTTTTGTTTGGTATGCCCAAGTTGGGAAAAATCAAGAAGAAATGAACCTTAAAGAAACTGTGACAGAGAAATTTCTTCTAGTTTTTTTTTTGTCACACCTAAAACTGCAAATAAAAGGGGTCTGTTATACCTGAAAGCTTAACATTAAGTTAAATAATACCAGCAATTCCTTTCTGCCTGGAGATGTTCTCAGACTGTCAAGTGTCTAAAGATTTCAGGTTCCTAGAAGCACCCCCTTCAGGCAAGCCAATCATGTGCTATTCTGGCTACATGGAGAGTTGAGCTGAGCTCTATTTCATAGCAAGGACTTAGCCAAAGGAATCAGGAGCTCTGCAGCTTGGGAAGACTTTTAGAGTTAGAGTTTCTAGCAGAGACTCTCTGTCTTTCATCTATTTATGTTAACCTCGAAGGGGTGTGCTCTTTGATGAGGAAGCTTTCCTCCTGCAGTAAAAATTGGAGACAAGGATCAACAGATACGCATAGTAACTCCGTTCAGGTCTTAATGGAATACCTAGGCAGCATAACAGTTTATCTTGATTTGTTCTCAGATAAGTAGACTTCCCGAGGATAATTACTGTTAATGTTTTAAGATTTTGATGAGGCCATTCAGCCAATCAAAATTTCTTTCTGTCTGTGCTGTTTTTGGTCTTTATGATAATGGAATGGTGGTCCATATTTAAGCAATGAAACAAGGAAAGGGCAGAGGTGTTACCAGTTGTGGTCCTGGTTGTTGAGTACTCTATGTCAGCCATGTAGTTTTCCAGAAGACTTGCTCTGGATTCCTATTTCCCATAGCTGAGTCTCAGGACAAGAGGTTGGCATGTTTAATCCTTTGTCACCGGAATTGGAAAGTTTGCTTTAATTCACTTTATTATTCTGTGGCTAAAAATATTTTCCCCGATGGGATTTATCAATAAAAATAAAGTAGGAAAAACATATTTACTGCAAAGGAGCAGGATTAGTCACAGACCCTTTTATTTTGATCTTGTAACCACACTGACCTCTTCTTATCATGTGCTTTCCAGTCATTTGCAGAGTTTCTGAGAATGGAGGCTATGAGGCTTCTTAACCCAGTGTTTCCTGACATCAATCCCTTCCACTCTGCCATATACAATAGATAATGACACAAAGACAAGAACAGAAAAGAACAGACATAGTAAACTGGATTTAAGTAGGAATTCCACCCTTTCACGTAACTGGCGATAAAAGGAACGGCTTGGAGGAATCCAGTTCTATCCAATGAGGACTAACTTGTACTTCCACTTACATCAATCACTATTTAACCATCAAGAACATGAAGTTTCCCATTAGAGGTTTCTCAGTGCTAACGTTTCTTGGTATTGATACAGGACCAGAGTACATCTGCAATAAATTAACTTAGTTGAGTGAGCCTTCAAAAACAGGGCCATTGAGTCCTAGAAGTTTAAGGCTAGAGAGACTTTTCAAATGATTTCATGCTGACTCATCATTTTATACACAGGAAACTGAAGCCAGGGAGGGACCCATTGCTTGAAATATAAGTATGAATATTCACAAGTAAATTTCCTGTTTTTATTTTTCTTTAACTAATAATTATGCATTGTTCTGGTCTTGGGCTACTCTTTGGATAGATTTAAATGAAATGTGATCATGAATGTCACCAAAAAGTTTAAAAATCTAAATCAATTCAGAAAAAAGATAAAAAAGCAGGTAACTTTGTGACTTTTATAAGATTAAAGTGTGCTCTAGGAGCCCCCCCCAAAAAAAATCAAGCCATAGAATTTCCACCTTTGAGAAAATAATCCTTTTAAAGATAATAATGGTGATTGTTATTGAATCCACACAATTAATGTATTTCTGAATCAACAAAATAAAAATGAATATTTCAGCAAAGATCTGTTTAACTTGATGATGGGCCAATAGCCCAAATCTAAACATAGATTTCAATGGCCGAAGTTTGTTTAATAAGAAAACCTATCCAAAGAGAAACATTTGTTTCATCTGCAGTGAGGAAATGGACATATGCTATTAGGTTGGTGCACAAAGCCAAGAGTTTTGCAAAAATTTCCACTGGCTTATTGTTCCCTATAATCCAAAAGGAAGAAAGATTTGAAAGGGAAATCAATGAGGTGAGTAAATCACTTCTAAAAAGGCTAATTTAGAAATAAAACTCATGTGGGGATTGGGTAGTACAACAATCAAGTAATATTTTTCTGTAGCTGGACGTGTTAAGTTTGGTAGGTCCAGCTTAAGTGAATTGTCAAAGGTGAAGCGTGTAATTTAAACAACTAAGTGTCTTAAATGGTGGATCTAGTGCCAAGTTCTCTCAAGTAGCGTGACACTGTTTTACGCTCCTTTTTAGACCATGCTAATTAAGAAACATCTCAAAGTATTTACTTTGGCATTCTTTGTTTTAATATATGAATTTTCTTTTGATTAAAGTTTATTTAGTAAATTATATGTTTAGGAGAAAATGTAGAGAGCATGTATGATGAAATATTTCCTTTAATGTTTGAGCAAATGAATGCAAGTTAGGGTAAAAAAATTTGCCACAGTCATATATCTAGTTTTGTCAACCTCCTATGTTTTTCATTTTATTACTCTCCTATCTGAAATATCATAGGAGGCTCCTCCAGTCTCTACAGTCTTAATATAATTTATGAAATTATACTATTTATTAAACCAACCTGATATTTATCTATGAATATCCAATTATGTCATTTTTGTTTTAAAAGACAAAAGCCCATTTTTTTCAATTGCAAAATTTTCTAAACACTATATTCTGATCACAGGTCTCCCTTCCTTATCTGTATTAGGTCCTTGTTTGAACCAACAGCTCACACATAATGATACATTGACTTTTTTGTTAATTATAAAAGCTTGGCCTTAGCTTAGTTTTATTCCCAACTACATCTAATAACTTAAATTAACCCACTTATATTACTTTTTATTCTACCACGTGGCTCATTACCTCTCCTCAATACTGTAAATTTAACTTCTTCCATCTCTTGCTGGTGAACCCTCTGCTTCAGATTCTTTCCAGAGTTTCTATCTCTGCTTGGAAGTCCCATCTATCCTCTCCTGCTATTGGTTGTTCAGCTCTTTATTAAACCAATCAGAAGGTGCTTCAGGCAAGTAATGTAAAATAGTGACATATCTTCACACAGTGTGATCCAATATCCTGCAACATTTCCCATTTTTGTTAGCTAGATTTTAATGTTAACACAGTAAAACTACATATAATATGAACAAGTATCAGGTAAGAATTACACTCACAATATTCAGTCCAATTATATTTGGCAGATTCAGAGATTGTACTCTATTATCTATCCTATCTTGGTGAGTCCAAAGTTTTACACCTAAATCACTTTCTAGCATTCTAAAATATCTTTTTAGACATTAAAACATTCTCTTAGATAAACAACTTTTTTGTTTATTTTATTTTTTTTAGTTGTTGCAAAGAAAAATTTCCCATTTCCCTCCCCCTCCTCGCACACATGGCGCCCTCCCCCCACTTTTCTCCCCCCTCCCCCCCTCTCCATTGCCCCTCCCTCTCGAGAATGAAGAGCGGTCCAGATTGCCTGCCCTGCGGAAAGTCCAAGGTCCTCCCACTTCTATCCAGGACCAGGAAGGTGAGCATCCAAAAATTCGAGCACCGGACTGAGCTCTTAAGATCCAAATGAGGAGCAGAAGGAGGGTGAACATGAGCAAGGAAGTCAGGTCCACGAGGGGTGCACCCAGCCACTGTGACAGTGGAACTGATCTATTGGGAGCTCACCAAGGCCAGCGGGACTGGGACTGAATAATCATGGGATGAAACTGGACTTTCTGAGCGTGGCGGACAATGAAGGCTGATGAGAAGCCAAGGACAATGGCACTAGGTTTCGATCCTAAAACATGAACTGGCTTTGTGGGAGCCTAGCCTGTTTAGATAAACAACTTAAGCTTTTCTGTTTCTTAACCTTTTTAAACTTCACATCTCTGAGTTTCCTTTTTAAATTTGGTAACAAAGAGAATGGTAAAACCATATCTATCTAGTCTTCAACCACATCACAGACCCAAGAAGGATAAAACACTATGTGAGTCAAAACGAAGTGCAAAGCAAGAAACTTCCAAAAGTATAGAAGTATGACCCTATCCTACAGCAATACTGACGAATATCTTCCATATCACCATAGAACCTTCATCTGGTGATGGATGGAGATAGAGACAGAGACCCAAACTGGAGCACTGGACTGAGCTCCCAAGGTCCCAATGAGGAGTAGATGAAGGGAGAACACGAGCAAGGAAGTCAGGACCGCCAGGGGTGCACCCACCCACTGAGACAGTGGGGCTGATCTATTGGGAGCTCACCAAGGCCAGCTGGACTGTGATTGAAAAAGCATGGGATAAAACCGGACTCTCTGATCATGGCAAACAATGAGGGCTGATGAGAAGCCAAGGACAATGGCACCAGGTTTTGATCCTACTTCATGTTCCGGCTTGGTGGAAGCCTAGCCAGTTTGGACGTTCACCTTCCTAGACATGGACGGAGGGGGGAGGACCTTGGACTTTCCACAGGGCAGGGAACTCTGACTGATTTTTGGACTGGAGAGGGAGGGGAAGAAAAGTGGGGGGAGGTGGAAGGGGGGGAGGAGGGGAGGGAAATGTGAGGCTAGGAGGAAGCAGGAATTTTTTTTCAATAAAAA